>NW_026267198.1:715815-721063 GCF_000697945.3 Frankliniella occidentalis
GAGTTGGGCACCCCTCGCCACCAGTGGCAGAGAGTGGCAACCTACTCTTAACAGACATCGACATACGAGAAGGTGGATTTATAGTTATATATTTTTAATGGAAACATAATCGGTGAAATTGTTGTTTTATCGTATCCTTTTCAACCTTTCTTAGTTCGGCGGGAAAGGTTTCACTTCGATCAAAGCTTTTAGCTTTCCACCCTGTGCCCGCTTGCTTTGCACGCTTCTCCGGCAAGGCAGATGCTCATCGGCACGTCGGCCCAGCTGGCCAGCCAGGCCCGGGCCGAGCCTCGGGTTCAGCCAATGCAATAGCGTATTTCGACTAACGGAGGAAGAAGAATAAAGCATTCCGGTAAAGCTAAAACGAGGAGAAGAATGAGGGGAACAAAAAAACGGAAATCGCTTCGCTGTCGCTGTAACATAGTGACTTCCGTTTTCTTGTTCCCCGCATTCTTCTGCATTTCAGCTTTACCAGAATGCATTATTGCAGGTAGGACATAAATGCTACCGATAGGTCGAGAGCTTCCCGCCTCTACCTCACGCCAGTAGTGGGGATAGGCGCTCGGCCAATCAGGAACCTTTATGTTCTACCCGCTATTCTTCTTCCTCCATTAGTCGAAACACACTAGGGACAAGCGAGTAAACTTGTAACACTTTTGAGACCGCCTGGACCTAAAACGGTCACGTATGGAGCGAATACTGTACCTCTTCTATCAAAGGTATACTCCATGCTAGCATAGCCACACGCCTTCTCCCCTCACTTGCCCAAAAAAGCCGTCGCCCCGCGAAGCCTGTTACGCGAGCCAACAGAGAGGAAGCATTTTGAGTGTGTATGAATAAAGTACATATTCCGCTAACAGTAAAATGCAGGAGAATGCGGGGAGGAAGAAAACGGAAATCGCTATGCTTGAACATGGCGACTTCCGTTTTCTTGTTCCCCACCTTCTTTTGCATTTTACTGTTAGCGGAATGCTTTATTGGGACACACTCTTTACGTATCCACGTCTACAGGTGGACTCGTACGAATAAAGCATTCCGGTCAAGCTGCAATGCAGAAGAATGCAGGGAAGAAGAACACGGAAGTCCCATGTAAAAGCATAGTGATTTCCGTTTTCTTCTTCCTCGCATTCTTTAGCATTTGAGCTATACCGGAATGCTTTATTATGTAAATATCCAAAAAGCATTCCGGTAAAGCTGTAATGGAGAAGAAGGCGGGGAAGAAGAAAACGGAACCCGCTTTGCTTTCATGTGACTTGTTCCCTGCATTCTTCTGCATTTCAGCTTGACCGGAATGCTTTATAGGGTATTCCGCTCCAAGCCAACCGGGACGTAAGGAAGAAAAGCATGACTGCTCGATCTGTTTCCCGCTCATTGGCTGACCACCACAGCCAGGCCATCTTTGGCCAATCAGCGTTCAGGAGGAAACAGATCAGGTAGTCATGCTCTTCTTCTTTAGGCTCCGATTGTGTTGTAGCGCACACCAGCCCTATCGAGTTTGGCTTGGCCTTTCAAGAAGTATAGTTCAGTTGCATCGGAGCTGGTTATTGGAATTGTTATCAAGTAAACTACGAGTAAGGATTATGTTGTACCAGAATGACCTCACTTCAATCATTTAAAACACATCCTGCTAAAGAGATTTTTGAAGAAATATCTATAAAATTCGGTTAAGACACCTTGCTCATGATGCAAAATTCCTCTCTGGTTCCTAAAATTAAGTCTAAGTTAAACAATAAAACATATTAAAAATTGTGATGGGTACTTTTGGTTTAAGGAAAGTGAGCCAGATACCGTATTCCATTACGCTCTTTTTTAGCTAATTGACCGAATTACTAACAAACCAGGTAATATAAATCAAAACCTATGTGAAAAGAACATGTATTAGTTTCTGTTGTTTCCTCTTCCCGTCCTCAACTACTTAGGTAATGAAGAAAATGGTTTGAACACAACTTCAACATTTCAGCTAATCACTGTTATTCAATTCACGTGACGTCACATTATCATGTAAAAGATACCACATTCTTTGAATTGTGCTGACACATTTGTTTCAACGTGACTCAGTTGGGTCAAAACACATGATATAAAATGTAACAGTTACATCCAAAAGACCAGGTAAAGTAATATGATTTTACATGAATTGAACAACAGTGAAGTTACGGGGAAAGAAAGTTATAACCAGCGCCTAAATAGTTTTCTTTATGTTGTTGTTGTTGTTGTAAAAAGTTGAGAGACAGATATATTGTTTTACTTTTGATATGATGTCACTAAACAAGTCCATTTCACAGCAATTATAATTGATTGAAGGATAATGTTAGCAGCAGACTATACGTTTTTGCAATAACTACAACAATACTACTTATTTTTTGTGAAAGTCATAACTTTTCATCCCTGTAACTTAACTAAAATGTTAAACTTGGAGTTCTGACCTTTTTTCCAGGATCTAAGTAGTTAAGGTGGGGAAGGTGAGACAACAGAAACTAATTCATGTTGTTATCAGGTGGGTTTTGACTTCCATTACCAAATGTGGTTGGTAATTTTCACAATAAGCACAATAAGCACAGTTCCTCGATACTTTTTTAGTGTTTACCTTAAACTTTGTTTTAAGAACCAGAAAGGAATTTTGTAACATGTGCAAGGTGTCTAAACTGAATTTTATTTACATCTTTTCAAACAGCTCTATTAGTAGGATGTGTTCGAATGCATAAGTGTTCCACATCACCCTTACAAATTACTTGATGCCAATCCCAATAACCACCGTCCATGCAACTGAAATGGGTTTCTTCATAGAAATTTTTGAGAAATCCGTTGCAAATGTTTAACACAGAGAAACAGAGCGATACAGAGAGAGAGAGAGAGACAAAGGGAGAGAAGACAGACAGAAAGAGGCAGTTGCTGCAGCTCGCCTGTCAGTCTTCCTGCCGTCCCCGCCCTTCCCTTAACGCTGCACTCTTCCAATAATTCCAATCTATCGTCTATGATTAGGGGGGAGGGAAGTTTTTTGGGTGAGACACTGGCGTACACACTAAAATGATATGAACTTTTTTGTACGCCGCTTGTGGATTTATGTATACCTACTCTATTACGTATTATGTAACATACAATAATTAACAAATTTAGAAAAATATTTGTAGCTCTGAAAAAATTTCTCAATAACTTAATAAAAAGAATTAATCAATAGTGCAGGCTTACATACAAAAGTGCGTAAAACAAAAGTTCATAAGAATTTTCAGTGTAAGAACTAGACGGACAGGAAGTGAAGCGGTATTCACCGGAAATACAAAGGTAGGACAGAAAAAGTTACAATGCCTTTCCAAAGGCATTATAAACAAAGTAAGCTTCCCTCAAGAGGCATTCAATCTGTACAAATGGTGTTAAATTGAATGCCTCTGGACAATTTCATGCCTTTGCAAATGCATTAAAATTAAACACCCCTTAAAAGGCATTGAGTGAAAACGTGTATAAAAAAAATATTTTACAATCACAACACACTACAATCTTGAAATTTATTATTCGTAGCTTACGTAAGTCTGTAAACATGTTCAGCTTTAAGCACTTTTTAATGCACCAGTACGAAGAAATTTGTTCACACTTGTGTGTAATCAAATGCATAAGCTGATCATGTTAACAGATTTAATTTTGAACGTCAATTGATGTTTCATTTCAAGGGTGCTTTTTCTGGAAACATTATGGTGTCTAACTGGGTTATAGGTCAATTGGACTTTAAGCTTCCGACACTTCCTAAAAGTATAGCAGCTGCACACCATATGGTCCGTATTGATATCATAGAACTGAGTGTGTCTAAGTGTGCAGAATTTAAACGTTGACATAACTTCTACAATTTGCATACCACGCAAGTGTGCAACATCAAGCAAAATCATGACTTGCACACGTTGATGTGAAAGTTTTGCAAACTTGTTTTATCAGAGTAAGCACCAAGTTCGGGTTGAAAGCGAGAGGGCCCTCGCACAAGTCCCACGTCAAACTAGTTATTTTTTAAATATCGGGGCGGCCTGACGGGCGTTACAGTGGTCCAGCTGCGGGAGGTCCCCGGCCCCGCCTCTGGCCCAATGTTTGGGGCGGGGCCGGCCGACCACCCGGCGTCGGGGTCCCGCCCGGGAGAGGGAGAGGAGTAGGGGGCGGGGGGGACCCACATCACACCCTTGGTGATGACACTTGCACGTTCACTCTCGGTTTTTGCCAGCAAAAACCCTGCACCGCCTGCTGACTGGCGGGGGACGACGTCTCGGGCCGCGCCAAGTGGAGGTGCAGGAAAAAACAAGATGTTGGCAGGCCTCGCCAGGGGTCGGGCGGGGGCCAGGCCAAAGGTCCTACTGTACCTTGGGCCAGGCCGACCACGAGAGAAGGGCGCCCTTCTCTCGAGGCTCCACGCTTCGTAAGGACGACAACATTGGGGCAGCGGGTTTAAAGGGGAGTGGCTACATTTGGCGAATGAACTAAAAAATAAACTATGTATAAAACCAGAGCCAGAGCAGGTCACGGCGGTCTCGGCCCGACAAAACAAGTTTTAACAGGAAAACAGCGGAGGACCAGAACTAGACAAGGAATCTCGCAACACCGGCAGATCAAAATTGCGGACCCTTTGCCAAAAACGGACTTGGCCTATAGAAAATTCGCTAGCATTTTACACAGGTTTTCTAACACATACTAATAAACCATTCCGGTAAAGCTGAAATGCAGAAGAATGCGGGGAACAGGAAAACGGAAATCGCTATGATCGAACACGGTGACTTCCGTTTTCTTGTTCCCCGCATTCTTCTGCATTTCAGATTTACCGGAATGCTTTATTTCACCCGCTACGTTAGGGAGCGTTTGGGGTACAGGACCAAACAAATCCAAAGCGTTCACACAGCGATAATCATTCCACCGAGGTTAGATCGAAGGGATATTATAAAAAGTTTACGTACCTAATTTTGGGCACTCCTCAAATCCCATCTTTGAGAGATTATGTTCAGCCAGTTGGTCCACATTCCTTTGTCCAAATCCAACAGGAAACGCGACAGAAACGACACCGAATCACTTCTTGGCGCGCACAGAGCTGTTTGTCTTCTTTTCTTGGCGACTCGAAGTACGTGCACTGCAGGATCCGTGCTCTGCGTGTGCGCTGTGTACCCCACCCCGACCGACCACCGACTGCTGGCTGACCCGACTGGACTGGCTGCCGGCTGGCCGGCTGGGGCTGGCTGCTGGCTGCCGGCTGCCGGGGGCCGGGCTGGGGCAGGTCCGTCCGTCC
>NW_026267198.1:727318-729724 GCF_000697945.3 Frankliniella occidentalis
GACGACGGTGACGACGATAATGATGCTGAGAAGTTGTTGTGCATCATTCACACCCCCTCCTTCAAAGCAAACCCCAAAAAGCCCAGTCCGCTTCACTGGTGTCAGAAGTGGGATGGTGAACCTGAGTAAGAAGCGGCGGTGAGTGCGTGGTTTGGTTGGGTGTGATGTGTCGTGTTGTGTCGTACGTGTCGGTCTTTGTGCGGCGTGTGCGCGAGTCGGCTGCTTCGCGGGTGGTCGAAGAGGGAAGAGTGAACGTCGTCGGAAGAAGTTTCAAGTCAGAAGTCACCACAAGAAGCTTCACCTGGCGACGTGGACCGTGCTCGCCGAGTCCTACACAACAACGAGGACCAGCTCAAGATTTGTAAACGGCAGTCTTGGGCAGCTTGATGGGCAGCACGGTATGTACGGATTGTGTCAACGGCCGGCTGGAGCCTGGAGGTGTTTCTGTCGGCGCAGAGATCAGGGTCTTTGGTTTGGATTTGCGTACCTGGGACTATCGCCATGCTATCCTCCTCATGGGGAGAGAGTTAGAGCTGGGGGTCGGTGCGTCCGAGGCCTGGATCGTCGGCGCGGCAGAAGTGGGAGAGCGGCGCGGCGGAGTGTCGCGGCCGCGGCCCTACCGGTCGTCTTATCCGCCCTGTCACCGCCCTTGACCTTTGTGCGGCTGGCGACCGCGCGCATCTCGGGGGAGCCCGGCAACGGGGCGGCACCTACTTTGTAACCCCGTGGCGTGGAAACTGCTTTCTCGTCTGGGTCTCTTTTGCAGAGATACTCACTTCGTGAGTTACCGGAGGAGGCACCCTGCGCCATGGTGGAGATCGGCTGTCACCAAGCAACGTTGGTCTGGTTCTTCGTCGGGCACCACTGGGTCGAGGTTCTCCTTCTTATTCGACCTACGTAACAACGCCGGAAGAAACGGGCCGCGCTGCGGCAGGGCAGCCTAAACGTGGACTTCGAGGCGGCGGTCAGATACGCAGCGTACGAGCACCGTCTGCCTCCGAACTACACCAACCAGCGAGGACGACGCTGGCGGAGTGAGGGATGGCACTAGATGCTCGGTCTGGGGCTACACTGTTAGTTAAACAGTACTAGTGGGCTGTCTGGGCGCAGTGGCGCCGGAGGTAAGGAGTAGGGTGGGGTCGGTTTGGCACCCCGGACTCGCGTATTGGCGGGTCGAAGGTCAACCACGGGGTACGAGCAGCCGGTTAGAGATGGACCGGACGGGTCTCCGTTAGGGAAGTCGGCACCATCCGCAGGGGCGGTAGGAAAATAGTCGACCATGGGGTACGAGCAGCCTGCCTTTGATGTATGGACGGGTCTCCATGTAAGGGTCATCGGCGGCCCCCGCAGTGGCGGTTTGAATTGCCGAAGTCGGAGCCGAGCAGCCTGCCTGAGATGTATGGACGGGGCACGACTTGAGTGACGCGCGAGAATTTGAGTAAGCGCCTGATCAGCGCTCCCGCGGGGCTGGTGAGTTCCAGCATAGTTAAGGGTTAGATAAGAATAAGATAAAGTAAATCTAGGGCCCCTTTAATAGATAAGAATAGGTTAAGTCGATTAGTATTATTGCGAGGAGATAGATGGTCAGCTGATAGTTGTAATGGTCTTATCAGCTATTAGCAAGACTATTGGGGAAAGACACCGTCCTCTGGCGAGAGAGGGCAAAGCTTCTAGTGGGAGGGAGCTTGAGGTAGAATAATTGTAGAGTCCAGTTGAGGGACATCGTTTCCAGGCGGAAACATTGACGAGGGCAGGGAGCCTGCTCTCCTGAGTGGGGTCGCATCTTAGTGAAGGGTTAGGAAAAGGGCAGTTTAGAAGAGAGGGCGTTACGTATCCCCGCAAGACTTCCTACCGGATTAGTCATGGTCTCGGGCCCGCTTAGTTTCTGTTAAATTTCCACTTGCCGGATCCGTGGTCATCTCCACTGTTGTCAAAACTGTGTCATTTATACTGCCCTTCTGCTTTTGCAACGCGGCGCTGGGTGGACGCCGCCTCCTCACTCTGAGAGAACGACCGAGAAAAACGTCACATCACCATCCCGCCGAGGCCATCCTGCTGAGCTGGAACTACAACCACACCAAGGAGACAACGGCATCGGCCCTGAGGAGCATCAGCCACTGCTGGACTGCCGGAGCTCATCAACCTGCAGAGGCGTCGGTGCAGAAGAGTGTCCTGCCCAGCGCCGCCATCCTGGCTCGGATCGAGTAGGGTCGGGAGTGGCGGGCCTGGGGCAGGGCCGAAGAGCAGCCGGGGGGTGGGGTTGAGAGCGATGATTTCCAGGTGGAAATCATAAAATGAAAGGGGGGATGGTTGTTGTGAACCGTTTGGAATAAAGTTGAGTCTGAGTTGGAGTCGTCGTGGTGTTGGCCGGTGTGTGAAAGTATGTGTTTTATCTGACTGTGGTTC
>NW_026267198.1:729774-730670 GCF_000697945.3 Frankliniella occidentalis
CGCCGTGCTTTTGCGGTCTTAGCGGGAGTGGGGGGCACTCGGTGGGGTACGGGGAGGGGGGCCGCAGAAAGGAATGTTCCAGGCGGGTATGGCCGCCTCGTCCTCGTCCCTTTTTCTCAGAAGCCCATATCGCGCGAAACAAAGTCGGATTGGTGTAAGCAAGCACCGACGCGACCCCGGTCAGCTAAGCTGGACCGGCACACCCAGCCTTGCCAGCCTTTTAGGAGCCATACCCCCAAACCACGTGACGCGTTTAGGACGGTTTTTGCCCCCCCCCCCTTTCCTTCCTTTTGGTCCTCCGTGGTGTCCCCCCCCCCCCATTTTTTTCACGTGGCTTTTAGCAAGTCTATTACTTCACGTTCTCACCCGGGCAGCGCCGGTCGGTAACGCGCATTGAAATGCGCCTTAAAAGTAACACATTTTAGTGTGCACTGTTGCATCAAATGCGCACTTAATGAGCGTTATGGACAATAAATTTATTCCCCCCCCCCCCCATCTGTAGGGTGTGTTTTGGGGCCCCCCCGGGCCCAAAGGGGAGTGGCCGAGCCGGGCTGAGGCAGAGAGCTGAGGCCGCTGCGCTGAAGAGGAAGAGGAGGCAGGTACCCTACCCAGTTGTATGACTTGTGACTGACTAGTAGGCAAGCCGAACACTGTTTTGTGTAGTTTTAAAACCTCCGCGCGCCTTCGCCTCATTGTGCATGTGTGAAGCCCAGGGCCCCAAAGTGGGCAGAAACCGCCAAAGAGTGGCCAAAATTAATTTGTGCGCAAAATCTAACAAGGATCTGACTCAAACATTAGTTCGTAAGGTTTTCAGGCATGCTGATTTCATTTCTGAAAGAAAAAATAACGCCACAGGGGCGGAACCAGGAACAAAAAAGGGGGGAAAGTTAAATTTA
>NW_026267198.1:735245-735728 GCF_000697945.3 Frankliniella occidentalis
GACAGACAGACAGACAGACAGACACGAGAGCGGTTGCATAAGCCCGCTTTAATGCTTTTTAAAAAGCAGAAGGGCGGGCTAAAAAGACAGATCGAGTTCGAAGAAGAGCATTCTAGCTCAAAAATTGGGTTATAAAAAAAATCAAAAACCACAGGTCTCACAAATAATGTTTTTTGAAAATATTTTTTTTACAGTTTTCTAAAATGGAACTCAACAGAGTAGTGGTCTTTGGGCGAAAATTTCGTCCGTTTGGCTCTATCATCATGGCTTAATCATTTAGGCGCCACAGGGAGTTTTTGACGAAAATAAGCGGAAAATGTACAACCCTGCATTCATAATCGAAGTGACGGGAAGTTAACGGGCCAACGGCCCGTATTTTTGCGCTTCCCGACTCGGGTGTCAGCTCCGCAGGCCTAGGTAGATGTATGCCAGGCGCGTCGCAGCGTAACAGTGTTTCGTGAGATATCGCGAAGCCTGTTACGC
>NW_026267198.1:736926-737441 GCF_000697945.3 Frankliniella occidentalis
GAAATGGTCGGGCCGCAGGCCCGACCATCGCCGCCGGCAGGCCAAGCAGGCCCGGCCCCTGCCGAACGGAGTTGCCGGCGAAGCGGAGCTGGCAACTCCGTTTGGCGGAAGGGCGGGCCTGCTTGTTTGAACTGGTTACGCCCCTGGCACGTCAAAAATTTGCTCGGAAATGAAATCAGCATGTCTTGAAACCTCTCTCTGCCAAATTTGATGCGAATCAAACAAAAATGTCATTTTACCTCCCTTTTTTGAACTGGGCGTTCCGCCCCTGGCACGTCAAAAATTTGCTCGGAAATGAAATCAGCACGCTTTGAAACCCCTAGGCCCTGAGTGTTACGACAATACGAGGTTTCTTACTGAAGTACCAGAGAAATATGTAATATCTTCATAGATAAAGGAAAAAATTTGAGCTAATTTGAACAAATTTTTAGAGAAAACGAGCACGTACGAGCACGAACGGTCTATTGGTCCGTAAACTAGGGCCATTGGACTGTAAGATAACGTTAGTGCCACCC
>NW_026267198.1:741131-750564 GCF_000697945.3 Frankliniella occidentalis
GCGGAGGGCCGCGGGGTGACAGAATTGCCACCCCGTCGGCCCCTCCACACCCCGCTGATGGGTACATAAGCCCTAGTCGAGTTTGACTCGGGGCCACTCGCGGAGTAGCGGACGGAAGGCGAGCAAGAGCAGTAGCGAGCACACACGCGGCAGCATGGACGACGACGACGACGGTGACGACGATAATGATGCTGAGAAGTTGTTGTGCATCATTCACACCCCCTCCTTCAAAGCAAACCCCAAAAAGCCCAGTCCGCTTCAGTGGCGCCTCTCCGAGCCCTTGGTGCAGGGAGTGTAGTGGCGTCCACTGGCGACGCGACGCGATGTCGGTGGGGCTGGGCCCCGGCCCAGGGAGTCCCGGCCCCAGCTGGCTTCACCTCGTCCCATCCTGCCCGGCGCCCTCGGTCACAGCTAACATAAATACTCATAATCCGTTCTCTTTGCCCTCGGTAGGACGCCCCCCCCCCTCCCCCCAGGGTCCCGACGCGCCGCCGGTTGACCCTGGGCACCGAGGGCTCCGCTTCGCGGACGGTCCCAGCGACGGACCTGAAAGGGACCTGCGAGAAGCTGGGAGGAAGTGATTAGGTATGAAAGCGAGGGCGCAGTAGCAAGGAGAAGAAAGCAAAGCAAAAGCAAGCTGGATGGGCTTGCCCAACGCACCATCCCTGGCCTTGGAGCCCCCCCTCCCCGGAAGAGGCCCATTTCTTTTTATGAACCGAAAATAAAGCATTCCGGTAAAACTGAGATGCAGAAGAATGCAGGGAACAAGAAAACGGAAGTTCCATGGAAATGCATATAGTGATTTCTGTTTTCTTCTTCCCCGCATTCTTCTGCATTTCAGCTTTACCGGAATGCTTTATTGTGATCAAAATTAAGATTGTGGCCACGGTACACGGTGTTTGATTTTTGTGACTACTCCGCATCAAACACCGCGGCCAAAATTTTAAATATTGACCACAGTGAAGAGGTTGTCACAAAAATAGCGATATTTGGGCGGGGGGAGGGGGCCTCGATGTTGACAAATTATTTTGGGCCTGTCCGGAAGGTGAGCCGCTCGGTCGTCGATCGGTCGGTGCGAGAGAGATAGCGTTCATTTGAATACCATACATTTGAGACTGGGGATCAGTTGTCAACTGGACGGTCCATGTGGCACCAGGAGCCGATAAAGCATTCCGGTATAGCTCAAATGCAGAAGAATGCGAGGAACAAGAAAACGGAGGTCGCCATTTTAAAGCATAGCGATTTCCGTTTTCTTCTTCCCCGCATTCTTTCGCATTTCAGCTTGACCGGAATCCTCTACTACTGAGCACTAGACGGCAGGCCAGGCATTGGGGCGCGGCGCGCGAGGAGCAGCGCGGCGAGACTCAAGGGCTCAGCTGGAACTGCGGCGCTACCTACCTGACTGCCGCCTACCTGAGATGCGGGGGCCGGGAAATAGTGGGCGGTCTACATCTCTGAATCCGAGGGGATACTGCACTTTTGTGTCAAGCAATGCCACTTGGCAGTGGGGTACTTATGGACTAAATAAAGGATTTGACCCGAAGAGGCATCGAAAATTTCCCTTAGGGAAGATTTTATAAGCCATCAAAATTACCATTGCGCCTTACGGGAGGTCCGGCAGCCAGTCGGAAAGTGAAAATAAAAAACTATTCTCTTGTAGAAAAATAGTTGCAGTAGTTCCTAGCATCACATTTATGTCCCCAGACCCAGGCCGCCCACCTGCCAGCCCCTAGTGCCGCGCGCTGTGACAGTCGAAGTAAACGACGCAGTTTTAAGGCATTTCCCACGAAAAAAGTTGCTTTTTTATTGTTTGAGCCTGTTCCTCATGCTTTTCACTTCGGGTACCGATGGTCGACATGTGACATTTCATCGGTAAACAGCGTTGTTAGGCCGCTTGCCGCTTGAACACGTTGAACACTCCAAGACCCAACTTTTCCCTTTCACCCTTTTTCCTGGGCGTTGCGAGTAACATTCTGAGGTGTTCTCTAGCTCAAAATGACCGCGTACTCGTAAGGAACACAATGCAAAAGACGGAACTCAAAAATTCGGTCTGGAAGTTGGTCAAAACGGCAGAGAAATAGCAAAAAGTGGCGAAAACGCGGGGGCTGTGTGGCGGGTTGCCTACCCGGACCTCCGGTAAGGCGCAGTGGTAATTTTGATGGCTTATAAAATCTTCCCTATGGGAAATTTTCGATGCCTCTTCGGGTCAAATCCTTTATTTAGTCCATAAGTACCCCACTGCCAAGTGGCATTGCTTGACACAAAAGTGCAGTATCCAATAGTGTAGACCGCCCACTAAAATAAATTCCGTGACTGAACTGCGGCGCTCGGGGCAGGGGGCAGAGGCAGGGGGCGGGGGAGAACGCTTGAACTGCAGCGCAGCAGCGCAGCGCGCGATGGAAACATGGGTGCACGTCGCAGATGGGACTTCCGTTTTCTTGTTCCCTGGATTCTCCTGCATTTCAGCTTTACCGGAATGCTTTATTTGTGTGCGAAATCTTTGCTTTTAAATAGAAGGAAGCAAACGACCATTCCACCGATTGGGGAAGAAGAAAGAAAAGAATCAAAAAGTACCGGAAGCAGTGTCGAAAACCAGTATGTAGATCATTTTTGTACACCCCTGTGGCACACCAACAAGTCCAGAATAATAGACCATTCCACCGAATGGGGAAGAAGAAAGAAAAGATTTAAAAAGTACCGGAAACAGTACCGAAAACCAGTATGTAGATCATTTGTGTACACCTCTATGGCACACCAACAAGTCCAGAATAATTATCTTGGCCAAGAAAACTAGAAAAAGTGAACGATTTGATCTGTTTATCAATACTGTTTCCGGTGGTTTTTGATTCTTTTCTTTCTTCTTCCACAGTCGGTGGAATGGTCTATTATCTTGGTCAAGAAAACTAGAAAGAGTGAGCGGTTTTATCTGTTTATCTATACTGTTTCCGGTGCTTTTTGACTCTTTTCTTTCTTCTTCCACAGTCGGTGGAATGGACTATTTGCATAACAAAACTAGAACGATAATTATCGGCCATCTTTATCAAAACTGGAAACTTACCTTCGGTTAGAGGCAGCCACAGGGCACTGTCTGAAACCTACGGGCATTGCCGGAACCGTCTATTGTACGAATTTCACCAAATAGACCCTTATTCAGTCTCGGCTCCGGGAGAAGAAAACAGGAATCCCGACCGGAACCACCTTTATCCTGCCATTTCTTCGCGAGAAAACTTGCAAACCTGACATAAAAAATTATCACAAACATTGTGGATTGTGCTTCTACCTTCCAAAGCCATTTAAACGTTAAAATAGCGTTATTTTTCGTTACTGGTTCCGGTCGGGATTCCCGTCTCCTCTTTTAGCCGAGACCGAATAGGGTCTATTTTTGTACACCTCTCTGCGATCATTTCAACACGTTTTGGTATGTATTATTCGTTCCCAATCTGAAACCATGCACTTTTGAGTTTGAGCGAAAATGAAACGGAAACGTAGATGCCCCCCCCCCCCTTCCCCCTGCCACTCCCCCTCCGGCCTTGCCCAGCAGCTTAGGACGAGCGCGGCAGGCACGCTGGCAGGCAGGCAGGCAGGCTGAGCAGGGTGAGGGATCGGGAGGGAGAGGAAGGCGGCAGGCGGGCCGGCAGCGGACAGGCGGACAGGCGGACAGGCGGGAGGCTGCGGTAGGGGGCCGAGAGGCAGAGAGCCGAGAGGCCTTCGGCTTCGGCTCGGCTCGGCCTTCGTCCGTCATTCGTCATTCGTCATCTCATCTCAGCCTCAGCAGTCATGCGCATGCACACGTAGTAGCAGCATGGAGCACTGTCCGTTGTCCGTCCGTGTCCAGTCCCAGTTCACGCGGTGAGGTGATCCGGAGGCCCCGCCCGAGGCGAGAGGAGGTTGGAGGTGCCGGCCGAGCTACTCTCACCACTTCAGCACCAGCACCACGATCTCGCTTCGCTGACTCAGCGTGGTGTCGACATCCTCCCGATATGACCGCCTCCTGTGATACGGTTCATTTCAAGTCTAGGTACATTCTCAGTCCGTTACGCTAGCCTCAGTACTAACTAATTTCGTGAGTAATAATAATTATTTCTTTATGAAGTTCGAAGGTAGTTACTTTCAAAATGATTTCTAGTGATTTCGAAGTTTGTAAGTCAATGCAGCAAGTTTTTAGGTATTACTGCTGCACAAACGATTTCAGTCTCTACTTGAAAAATGGCAGTAACATTCACACTTTAGGAGCTCATTAACCTATGAACTTACCGGTATTACCTTTTCTAATTCACAGCTTACTGTGTTCTGTAAACATGCTCAGCTTACACATTTCTCAATACGCCTGTATGAAGAAATTTGTTAATACTGGCGTATAAAAAGGTATAAGCTAATTTAAGCATGTTTACAGAAATCTGTTAGCTATGAATAAAACAGTTCTTAAGATTTAAGTGTGTGCTGAGGGTTTGGAAATGCAAATTTGGTACTTGGTCGACCTGCACATGCGGTGAGTACCTGTGAGTGGTGTGTGAGCACCTGCTGGCCCCAGGGACACACTTCGTGCTTGTGAACTTCTGTGTGTGTCCAGGGATGACTCCCGAATTGGGTGCACAAACTTCATGAATTGAATTTGAATTAGACTGAATTTGTTGACTTGCTCGTGAATTGGTTTGAAGTATTGCGATTTTATTTTACTGAATTAGCGTGAAATGACTTGAATTGGCTTTAATTTAATGTAAATTGTCTTGATTTGGACTGAATTGGTTTGAATTAGTTTGAAATGTGCAGAACTAGGGGCGTACAACTTAGCAGGGTATTTATCCACCCCAGGTTGTGTGCAACAATGTTGCGCATATATCTTGTTCATAATTACATACAATTTTTGTTTTTGTAGCTGTGAAAAATGCTGACTTTTTTGCATATAATTACGAACAAACAAGAAGCCAGACAGAGTCTCATTAGTGATATATAAGGGAGCAAACTCATTCTTTACATGTGCTTGGTGATGTGTATTTTAGATGTGGTGTAAAGGTTTAAGTTGTTTCATTTGTAGTTGTCAATGAGAAGTACACCATGAAATGGATATGAAATTCAAATAGGAAAGTCAAATAGTGCTGTTTTATTTATTGTGGCATTACTGAATAAAGCATTTCCGTAAAGCTGTTTTGCAGAAGAATGCATGGAAAGAGAAAACGGAAGTTACTATGTTTAAGTATAGTGATTTCTGTTTTCTTCTTCCTTGCATTTTTGTGCATGTCACCTTTACTGGAATGCAACCACTTACAACCACTTTGATTTGACAAAGTCACAGGGTTCCGTTACTTATTAGTTAACAACCTTTAATGTTATCTTAAGAGTTAAAGTTATATTTTGCTTTTTTTTAATATAGCCTTTTTTAAATAAGTTAGTTATATTTGACTTTTCCAACTTTTCTCCACAACATGTCTGATTAATATTGTTCCTATTTGGAGTACATAACTTTAAACATGTGTTTTGATACATTGAGTAACTAACATTCAATTGTGTTAAAGTAAGTGACAGAGCCCTGCAAAGTCATAAGTTCCTTTGAATTTCATACGTTTCTGCTTGGTTACATTGAGAATTTTAAATAAGGGTAGGTTTTCCTACTGTATTTTTGACGTTAGGAATTTCCTCATCATATCTTCTGGTCCTTATTGTAATAGACCCTTTCGAAAATAGGGAAGTGAAGAAGAAGGTGAAGAACAATAGGCAGGACATAGGGCATACCTGCTTTTAATAACCAAAACGTTTATGAAAATTGCATATAATGAAAACAAATTGAAAATGGTATGACCTACATCTTATTGAAGTGTTTTGGGTGCGTTTGGGTGGATTAAAGCTACCGTTTCCGGTCTATTGTTCTTCGTCTTTTTCTTCACTTTGCTTATGTTGAAAGGGTCCAAATGCAGATGAATGAGGGGAAGGAGAAAACGGAAATCGCTATGCTTTATAGTAGTGACTCCCGTTTTCTTGTTCACTGCATTCTTCTGTATTTCAGCTGTACCGAAATGCCTTACTGACGACTGTGCCTTTTGGCCGACAAAGGTGTCAGCGCCGCAGGCCTAGGTAGATGTATGCCAGGCGCGATTTCATAGAGGTAAAATTTTTTGGACTACCCTTTATTTGTGGCCAGTGCATATCTCTGGCTAATAGCGGGGATGGAAACGGTAATGAAATTACAGTATCGCCTTTTTGGCTCCTGTTCAAAAGCTATGCGACTTAATTAACTTTCGACACCGTGCATAGGTAGAGTAGAAAAGAATTCATCTGATGCCATCAGGGTTGTTCGCAATATGTGCTTAACCTAGGAGCTGTGGCAACTTTTACCTGTACGAAATTAAATTACGGACACCCTAATATAATTTCTTTCATAAAAGTGGCCACATATCCCCAGAAAAGCAAATATTGTGGGCAACACCGTTTGGCTGGGATAGAGCATTTTCTAATCTTTTGGGGCACGGTGTCGATAGTTCATCAAGGCCCATAGGTTTTGAACAGGAGCCAAAAAGGCAATAATACAATTCCACTACCGTTTCCATGCCTGTCTAATAGGGTATTCCGCTGCAGGAAATCAGGAGCCGAGAGAAGAAAAGCATGACTGCTCGCTCCGTTTCCGCGCTCATTGGCTGACTGACACACCGACGTCATCGTCGACCAATCAGCGTTCAGGAGGAAACAGGCCGGGCAGTCCTGCTTTTCTTCTTTGGGTTCTGACTGTTTTACAGCGGAACGCCCTATAGACCCTTTCAGTTTCGCTGTCAAGAAGAGGGAAAGACTAACCGAAACAGGAAACAGTTGGGAGAGGTGCGATGAGGGACGGAGGGTGCACCCAGTAAAACGAAAAGTTGTCTCAACCATAGACCCAGGAGAAAATGGTTTCGCCGCTTGGCTACATGCAGAATGTAGCCCCGGCTACACTCTTCATGTTGGCGGCTACATCCACACATGTAGCCGCCTACATCCACGGGTGTAGCCGCCTACATCCACACATGTAGCCGCCTACATCCGCGGGTGTTAGCCGCATACACACGTGAATGAGGGCGCCTACATGGGTTATGTGTCTGTGGTGCAGGAATTTGTAGGCTTCTCATTCTCACAATATTTGCAGATGCAGTTCAAAGCGAGTGTGATAGTCACTTAAACATAATTTCCCGCATATCAGAGGTGAGCATCGGGCGGTCCGCAGTCCCGGTAAGCTGGCCCGCCAGTCCCGGCAAGAACCGGCAAGGTTCCGAAAACGACAGGTGCGAGTGAGACGCTCGCACCGGCCGTAGGCCGTAGCTCCGTCTCACTTGCCTGTCGTTTTCGGAACCTTGCCGGTTCTTGCCAGGACTGGTGGGCCAGCTTACCGGGACTGCGGACCACCCGATGCTCACCTCTGCCGCATATATCACAGCCTGTAATTAAGAGTCACACATATTTGATAACCAAATCACAATATGAAATACTTCACATATTACATATATATAATATATTATTAAAACAGTTTTTTTAAAAATAATATACTGAAATCTTTGAACGTACCATGTTATTTACACAACTTGTTAACCAAACCACAATATAAAATAATGCACACTTCATAAATAATTTAAACTTAGCAAGATAAGATTTACAAACAATACTGCATACAATCAGAAATTTACACACCTAAGGATTAATTTAAATTGTGCAAGGTAAAAGGTCACAACAATAATCTATATATACTATCACAAATTTACACACCAAAAGCAAGCAAGAAGGCGGCCACCTGCTCAAGTTTAAGACTGGTAACACACACTAATCGTCATTATCGCTTCGTTCGTCATCGTTTTGTGTCTCATTGTCTTGTCCGTCATTGTCAGTAACGCCTGGTTCATGCTGTACGTTTTGGTCAGATGCAGCCTTGTTTTGTCGTCTGTTCGCTTTTTTTCTCATTATTTATTAGTGTTCTAATGTATTTGTTGAAAGCTACCGAACCACATCTTTC
The DNA here is from genome assembly GCF_000697945.3 of Frankliniella occidentalis. Lineage (NCBI taxonomy): Eukaryota > Metazoa > Arthropoda > Insecta > Thysanoptera > Thripidae > Frankliniella > Frankliniella occidentalis. The sequence goes on from NW_026267198.1 coordinate 749,101, forward strand.
AGTAAGTTCTGGTTCAGTAAGAGTCTGGCCTAAATCTTTCGCATCCTGTACAGTGGTGCGCCAAAGAAGACCTATGTGAGAGCTAACATGTCAGCAGGTGGCAAACTGTCTGAAGTAGGCTTCCTTGGTACACCCTTCTTTAGGTTAGCGACAAGATTTCTACCAGACACAGAGCTACGTATAATTACATCAAGTGTGAAGTAATTCAAGGCCAGAGCGGGCATGAACTCCTTACACTCATTTGAGGTACCAGTCTTAAACTGCGAAGATAAGCCTGGCTTCTGCCTTAGGCCTTCTAAACATTTTGTAGCCTTTTCCAGCAGTGCCTTGTTCACCTTTTCTTTCATGAGGAGGGTGAGCGGGTAAGATCAGGAGAAAAGAATTTATGGGATGGAGGGTGGTTCGCTGGGCTGGACTTCTTGTTCGAGCTGGAGGCGAGGGTGGCACTGGCAGAGGGAATCCTCGGATAAGAGTCTCTCTGTCTCTCTGCACTGCCCTGAAGGTACTCGTACCGCTCGTTTAACCACTGAGTGCACCCCTTGATGTGCTCCTGGTACGTGAGGTTGGTGTTGGTGAGCTCCTCGTTTACCTCCAGAAGCTTCTCGTTTTTCTTCGCCAGCTTTGGAATCCTCTGCCTCATTTCTACTACCTCCAGCTGTAGACTCCTGTACTTGCGCATAGGAATCACAGTTGGGTCCTGGTCACTATCAGAGGAACCACCGGTGAATAAGTCGTCTGATTCATCTCCAAGATCCTGACAGGAAAGAATTACAATATATTATAGATAGTTTCACTAGGCGCGCATTCGCATGGTGATATCATCCCCCTCTGCTTTGTACATACCAGGTTACTGCCTTTATTCCCTCTTTTGCGCTTACTACTGCCGTCAACTGTTTGGGATGCCCTGCGGCCCTGAAAATTAAAAAGCAAACATTGAGAATGACATTTAAGGCACATAAAACAAAGCAAGAAAATATCACTGAGGTACCATAATTTGATTTGCAACTATGTTTTTTTTGTAAACTTGTTCATTAGAGGGCTTGCTTGAACCTGCCGACCGTGTTGCTGGCTTCGTCCGAGCCAATCCCGGTGCAGTCATTTGGATTCAAGTTGATTGTGTCGAGATACTGCATTGTCGTCTCGAAGAGAGCATTAGCAGTACCCCGCACAATCTCCAAGAGGCACAAAAAATCAACAATGGTCTTCTCTTTGATGCTGAAGTACCGCACCATCAAACAAAGGTACTTCAGCATGCTGACGTCGCTGGACTTGTCGGCAATGAGCGAGTAGCCGCAGCCACTTGCCTTGATGTCCTCCACAAGCACATCCAGCACCACCGGTGCGATGACATTGACTGCCAGCTTCGTGCATTGTGTCCGGTACAAGTGTTCAACTGCTCAACACTTGTAAGTGAGCAACTGCAAGTTGGTAACTTGCAACTGCAAGTTGGTAACTTGCAACTGC
>NW_026267198.1:757264-764301 GCF_000697945.3 Frankliniella occidentalis
CTGAAATACGGGCGGGTGACTCCCAGATTTCGATGGATGTTTGTAGGCGCTGAGCTCCAATTAAGAAACAAAAAATGTAACATACTCTCTCGTCTGTACTGGAACACCGTTTTTAAACTGCTATAACCCGCAAAAGCCTCCGATATTGGGTGATATGAAAGTAAATACGAGGGGCAACCTAACCTAACCAGCGCCCCGGCCGCGAACAGATGAGCGGTTCTGTGTAGGGCCCGCGCAGGTAAGCGGTTCTGTTTAGAACCCGAGGTGATGAGCGGGTACGTTTCGCCTAGTGAATTATAAGCGCATATTGATAGGAGGTACCGACAAAGCACCCTGAACTTAATAACCTACTACTTACTTAACGTGTCGTAAATGAGGAAATGCCCCGGCAAATCCCCTGATACAAGGAGTGCACCTTTAGTTGTCATGCACAACTAGTTCTGATCTAAATTAGTTCTAAAAAGTTCTAAATTATTTTTAGTACCATTCATTAAGAATTTGGTAATTTTCTTAGTGTGATAGTCAAAACTATTGAAGGAACTGTCCGTGGTACACAGTTCTTCCCCAACAACAGCTTTCCCCAACTGATTTACCTCGGTATCCTCGCACTGTGTGGACATAAATTCTACACGTGAAGTATCACTGCCAGATCAAATGTTCTTCCAGGCAGACTCTCTAAGATGTAAAATTTAATCTTCTGCAAATCGATAATACTGAACATTACATAGTTTTAAGCCACCACGATTTTGAGAATTCATGAAGCTAGATATATACCTAGGTGGCAACGTACCTGCACCGTCTGTGTAGAGTGCTGGGTCCACTCTTGAATTTGAATGAGGAGGGTGGCACCTCATATCACTCGAAACAACACTGCCAATAGCATAGTACACACTGGACGCCATGGTTTCTCGCAAGGTCTTTCTTGACAGAGAAACTAGATCAGCAGCAGGATTCTTCCTCAACAAGCGCAACGTCCAGCAAACAATTTCTATATCTGTGATAAATTTGTTTAGAAATGTTAATGCTGAAAATTGACTATTTTCATTAGGGTCTAGTTCAACATCAAGAATCTTTGTGGGTTGACCTGCAAGATCCATAATGAAGTCTATGTTGGCGTTGGCAAAGATGGCATCCAGCCCCTCCGCACACATAATAAGGGATGTCTGTAGGCTGACACATCAGCTCTACGCTTGAACATTTCACAAATGCTCAAAGCAATAGAGCAGATGAACAGAACCACACAATCCTCACCTGCTGCGAACACTTTCAGAACTCCCCCAGCAAGCTTCCGCAATTCTTCGCTGCCCAGCTCACTCCCGTGATGTGGTGTAGAACTCAGCAACGACTGTAGAACAAGGGGAGTCTGCTCTGTGATGGCACTCAGTATGTCTTCATTAGGCTGTCCGACGGAAAAAAAGTTTTCGAGGTTCGGGCGCTAAATGATAGAGGACATTAAACGATGATTTCCTGTCGTTGTCCGAGGTCCGTGCGACAACGTTTAGGGGTCGCGCCACTCGATTTTCGAAACGCCCTCCGAGAGCGCGGGAAAAAGGCTCGCTTCTTGTTGGGAACGTTGGGCGCGCTGCGCGCCACCGGAGGTGTCGACGAGGGTGATACTGAGACCTTCGGGGTTATACTTTACATCCAGCAAGTGCGTTTGGTCACCACCGTCGCCCCGTCAACGCCAGGGGCCTAATTGTCTCGTTCCGCGTCACTTGCGCTCGGCGCTCGAAGTCCGCAAAAGTTGCGGTTTTTTCTTCGCAGACTTAAAGGGCACCTCATACCCTTTCGATAGCAGTATCGCCTGTCAAAATGCGCAACCTGAAACAGGGTTCAAAATCTAAAAAACATGCCCGAAGGGGCCTCAGCCCGATTACTAGGCAACACCTGCATACACGCATGTACTGCGGGTAGCCAGTTGGCCCTCTTCAGGCGTCTCCAGGCGTGTTTTTTAGATTTTGAACCCTGTTTCAGGTTGCGCATTTTGACAGGCGATACTGCTATCGAAAGGGTATGAGGTGCCCTTTAAGTCTGCGAATAAAAAACCGCAACTTTTGTGGACTCCGAGCGCCGAGCGCAAGTGACGCGGAACGAGACACTTAGGCCCCTGGCGTTGACGGGGCGACGGTGGTGACCAAACGCAATTGCTGGATGTAAAGTATAACCCCCAAGGTCTCAGTTTAAACCCTCATCGAAACCTCCGGTGGCGCGCAGCGCCCACAACGTTCCCAAAAAGAAGCGAGCCTCTTTCCCGCGCTCTCGGAGGGCGTTTCGAAAATCGAGTGACGCGACCCCTAAACGTTGTCGCACGGACCTCGGACAACGACAGGAAATCATCGTTTAATGTCCTCTATCATTTAGCGCCCGAACCTCCTCAATTCGTCACTTCGACCTCCAATTTTGGGCAGGCTAGTCTTCATCATTCGGCAACTTTACAGCTGCAACTTCTAACGAAAAACATTACAAATCCTTTCACTTACTTTCACATTGCTTCCATGTGAATGACCAGCACTTGTTGTACGGCCTTTGAGAAGCAAGAACCAGTGAAAGCTTCTGCCCTTTCCTGATGTTTGACACAGCAGTGCTCCATCAGGGATGGTAGGGTATAACCATTAGTGAGTATGATTTAGGGTTCGATGTCTCGGGGCTGTGTAATGCATCCGTACGGAATGAGGAGCACGGTGGTTCAGAGTTAAGATTATAAGGGTTTATTATACTAAGACAGGTGACATACCAGAGGTGATACAGAGGTCGCTGGAGTCGTACAGAGTTGGAGCAGAGGAGTACTCGAACACGTAGCCTAGGGCCGACTGAGCTTGACTGAGCCTCGAGGAAGGGTTGCGCCTCAATTTAAAGGGCGCAAGACCATCAACATAAGATCAAAAATTAGAAAAGTAACTCACAGCATAATATTACCACTCCCTCCTACTTCCGCCACTAGTATTATTGTGGTCCTTAACGGCCTTGTATTGCTTCCTCATTCCACTTATCTTACTTTTGCACTGGCCGCCAGCGACTCCCAAATTCATCTCCTCATTCACCGCACGGAACCCTGTTCTACTTTAGCATAAGTGGGGTACTCGTGTTTTACTTCAGTAATGTGAGGCACCGTCACATTACCTAAAATCTACCACGCTAACAGTGTACCGCACACTGTTTGGTTTATAGTGCGTCTAACTCGAAAAGCGGTACTAAGTACTCCTGATTCCTTTCTGCTTCTTTTGGCCATGGTTATCCTCGTCAATAACGTGGAGGCTAAATAGCTGCTCTAGGTTCAGATTCAGAGGGATAGACTTAAATGTCCCGTCTGCGTGGGTCCTCTATCCAGGCCTCGCAACGTCTGGGATACAAACACAGCACATTGAGTTCCGTCCGGAGCAACGAAGGATTCTCTAAAGAGGTCCTAAATTCTTAGCCCAGTTCGTCCAGTTAGGGTGGCGGGTGGCGCAGTGTCTCCTCCAGGTTCAGAAGGTCGGTCGGCGTAGGAGGCACATGCGCCCTCCTGATTCGCTGCATCATTTGGGATGCAGCAGGAAACGCATATATCCGTGCTCCAAGGCGAAACCCGTAAAAATTAAAATATGTTTATAAGGGCTTGCCCGTTGGGTAAGTCTCCTCTTCTGCTGACTGACCTTGCACTTGCGTTGTCATACACACGGCGATAATCCTCGGAACTTTCCCTTGCCAAGTGCCTTAGCTCATTTTTGAACCGTATCAGATCCAGCGTTCCAAATCGGGGCCTGGTTGTGTTCCCGAATTGGGTACACATTGTCACCACTGAAGGCCGCAGATTCCTAGCAGCCTCCAACTTGACATTTGACATGCGTCAGCACATCACCACTATGGGACAAAAGGTAAATAAAGTTGAGATGGAGAAATACAAATCTCCCCCCCCAGAAAGACCTTTAACTCTCTCTATTCCCCTGCAACAAAAGAAGAAAGCGAGAAAGAAAGAGCACACTGATACACTGTGAGCACATCCACGTTAGTACACTGAAACGTGGTGGTTAACTTTACACTGTAAAAAATGTCTATGAAGATTTACGATAAATTTTGGAAAATTTCAGTGGAAATTAACTAGTATTTCTCACTAGGCCACAGCAGACCTGGAAAATCCCAGGTATTTAAGTTTCTCTAGTAACAACTCGTGGTGGACACAGTCAAAGGGTTTGCTGAGGTCAAGTAGAACCAGCAGCGACATAAGGCGTTTATCAAAAGACTTTCGTATGTCATCTGCTACTTTAAGAAGAGCAGTGACTGTGCTGTGGCCCTCCCTGAAACCAGACTGAAACTCGGCAAAAAGGTTACGTTCTGATAGAAATTCACTAACTCCGCTTCCTTCTCTTGCGTCTCTTCACTCAGGGCTGCCCTGCGATCCCGGGCCCGCTGCCGTTCCTTTTCCCGCTGTTCGTCACTCATGTTTGCTCTGCGATCCCGGGCTTGCTGCCGTTTCTTCTCCAACTGCTCCTCAGTCAACTTTCGCGGTCGCGGTCCCATGATTAGCACTAATAACACTAACTGCACTAAGCACCTGCACAAACTATGCACGGACGTTGGGCGCGCGCGCGCTCCGCAAGGCGCACTCCAAGGCTGCACTGGGCTAACTGATCCCTGATCCTGTCCTTCCGTCCCACGCCCCAGCCCTTGGCAGGGTCGGGCTAGGTCGGGCTGGTCGGGCGCGCTCGGCAGGCTAGCCGGAAAACCCATTTCTGGGAAAACATCTGCATGTTGCGCATTACGTCCCTAGCCCAGGCAGGCGTGGCCCAGCCGATCACCGGTCGAGACGAGCTGAGCCGGCCAGAGCAGCCGAGCCCTAGTGGCCCTCCCGAACCCGATCCGAGCCGAGCGGTACACACTACTGGATGACGTCATGCCTTGTGCCCTCATTATTAATTTCAGTTGAGTATAATGTATCATCTGCTAAAAACATATATTTAATTTGACTTGCTTGGAATAGATTGTGATTTGACGTTGTCATGAGACGAAATGTGCATAAAATGTTGAGTGGGTGTTGAAATGCACTTTGAAGACTAACAAATTATTTCATTTTGCAAACTGTTTATTACGAATTTGAAAATTAGCTTACAATTAATTGAAACAAAAAGGAATTCATATAGGAAAGGGATTAGTTGTATTCCCTTTTAAATTTCTTGGTCGGACTTCATTCTTTTTTCCTGAAACTAATAACCAAAATGAATAAACGCACACTTAGAATTGGTTTTCCACATGTACAATATGATAAAATTGCACAAATTTACTCAAGTTGCCCTCACCATCCAACTTCAAAATTTCATGGACAGAACCTGAAACAAACACGAAAATATTCAAGAATGGCCAATCATTGTCATGTTCTCATAGTGAAAGTTTGTATTTTTGTTTGACTTATAATCGAATGTAGGAAAATTTTGGGCCTGTTTTCTTGACGCTGGCATGATGTCGACTGGTACCCTGTCGACGCTAGTCCAATGTCTGGCAACAAGGTACCAGTCCTGACCATCTGCGATAGATCGGTTAATCGTGGCCAGTTTGTCGTTGGGCACGTTTTCATACTTGGTTCCAGGGTAGACCAGCAGGTTTACAAACTGGTCCATTCTAATAGTGCATTGGCTTGTGAACTTTCCTTTTTGAAATTTGGACTCCGTCAAGCACAATTTTTGCATAAGAAATGCAACGTTGGCTGGCAATTGGCAGGGTTTAGTATAGATGACGGCCTTCTCTTGAGACACAACATCATCAAGAATATTGTCAATGTTGTCGCTTATCTGCAAAACAACCATGAAAGTGGAGCTTATACACAACATAATATCTGCCTGCTGTGTAAATCTAAAATACGTTTTCACAACAAGTTTTACAACTGCCAATAGTACATAATTTGTATTCGGTGTGGTGTACCACTAAAGGAATCTGGTACGAAGTCCTCCAATATCCAAAATATTCAAGCACTGGCTTGAAAAAACCAAGCCAATCGGACGATTAGAAACAAAGTAGCACTTGAACACAGCTTCTACCATCACAGAAACCCTAACTTCTATTGTGTCTGTAAACGTTCATCGTTCGTCCTCACACTAGACCACGCCGATCACTAACGACGACGACGAAGTGGCTCTAAGTAAAATCACGCTTGTCTAAACCTTGGAGTGGGGCCTGAAACAACACACATTGTTTTATAAACATTGTCCAAGCACAAACTCTACTCCATCACGAACAAATTTCCAGCGTGTACTATCAATAAGAAAGTTAAGCCTTTAAATTCAAAACGTTTCACATCAAAAGAAAAAGCGAAGGTTCGAAAAAGACGTGTGAAAATGTACCAAAGAGCTAGTGAACGCTTCTATTCTTACCTCCAAAATACGACGAGACACGTCTTGCTTTTCCTTGAACTATTGTAATATACAGAGGGCGATTTCCACACGAAAATGACCCCACATCATTTTAATGTTGTTTCTCAGATATTTGATGGTCTCTGTTGGGGCAACTCAAATTAAAATTCTGGGGGTAAAATTTGTGTTCTTTGGAGCCGAAGGCCTACGTACGACTCTGCCTTTTGCCCGACTCGAGTTCAGCGCCGCAGGCCTGGGTAGATGCATGCCAGGCGCGTCGCAGCGTTTCACAGTGTTTCGTGAGATATCGCGAAGCCTGTTACGCGAGACGTGGTCTGGCGTACATCTACCTAGTTAATTATTGATCTCCGTGTAATGTATTGTTTATTAATGTACTTACTTTTTTAGAAATAATGCAATTTGTTGCATTGAGACTGGAAGCAAATCTCTGCTTGAATTCACATCCCTGAAGGCTTTATCTTCAGGGACAAGGAAATCTGGTTCAACATTCACGTACCACTCAAAACATAGTTAATTAACCTGAAATGAAGAAAATGTTTAGTATTAGATATAATTCTGTCAATTTAAGGATAATCAATTAATACGTGGTTCTTTGTTTACAAAAACACCACCAACAATTTACCTTAATAGGGTATTTCAATGGAGCGCTGTCCGGAACTAAGAAGAACAAAACCGGATACAGAGAGCGGTGGTGGG
>NW_026267198.1:764351-773575 GCF_000697945.3 Frankliniella occidentalis
AGTTGGTAACTTGCAACTGCAAGTTGGTAACTTGCAACTGCAAGTTGGTAACTAGCAAGTGTGCAACTCCGTAGTCGTACACTTACAAGTGTTAAACTCGGTAGGTGTGCACTTGCAAGTGTGCAACTCCTCGGTCGCACACTTTCTTAGATTGGACGCTTATTGTGTAGGAAGTGTTAAACCGAGGAGTTGCACACTTTGCAAGTCCACATCTACCGAGTTGCACACTTGCAAGTATTCAACTTGCAGCTGTACACTTGCAAATATTTAACTTGCAGTTGCACACTTATAAGTGTTCAGCAGTTGAACACTTAGTTTATCAGTGCATGCTGTAAAAAAATGGGGATTAGTTTTCCGCAAAAAGTATCACCCGTTGTCGCCTATTGTAGTTATAGGTCACTGTGGTCCCCTTATGTATACATACCAGAGGTGTCTGAGAATTTCCAAACTGGATCCAGTAGCCAGCCTTCTCCCGCGCCAGAAACGGGAGGCACGACGTAACCTCTACTGTGATATATTAGAACCCAAAGTCGCGAGGTAGGAAAAGCCGTTAGCTGGTTGCAAACCTCAGAAAGATAGCCGTGGGTGTGAAGTCCAAAATCCCTTGATCCATAAATAGGTCGTGCGCTGCCGCCAGGATGGCATCCCTGCTTCTCTCCACTTGACGGCTTGACGGGTCTTCTTCGTGTAGGCAACATTGCCATGCTCACTGCAATGTACTCCACAATGTCCACCAGAAACTCTAAGAGAGGGGTGTAAGCGGAGAGAGGTTCCACATCCCCGTCGAAGACACAGTTTGCGATGAGATCCTCGTCGCTCGGTAGAGTGTCCTAGTACTCATCGACTAGAACTCTGCTCCGGCTTCTTGTAGGAAGACACGATCAGAATCGAGACGTTTTCGAGGGCAACGCAGTTTGCTCCCCGCCTACCACCTTACTCCACCTGCCCCAGGACTCGGGTGTAACTGCCGTAGAACTGGCGTACAGTTACGTTAAGTTATGGCCACTACCAAGCCGAGCCCTCATAACACTGAAACATATCTTAATGTGGTCCTAGCTCAGTTTGTCGGTCACGATAACAGCGAGGTATTGAGTTTCTACAAGGTCGTGGTACAGTCCCTTCTAGCTCTACATGCATATAAGAAAGCCCAAATACCCCATCCTTATATTTTGCTTTCACTGACCAGTTTTCTTTTTCAATTTTTTAAAGTATTTGGTGGCTTCGTCAAAGTAACGTAGGGTCATGTCTTCCGGTGTTACGGAGCCTTGAAACCCCTCCTTTTCTTTATCAAAAGGAATGTGTCTGCTCACACCGAATTTATTCGTAGCGAGTATCCCCTCAGAGTTCTGCTACTTGACCAACTCCTTCACAGAAGCATGGTCAACAGCGCCACCACCATTCCCATCTACAAAGACATGGTCGTGCCAAGTGTTACGTACATTTTTCACCATGTGACAGTTATCCCTGATGACGGACACCGCCCTTTTTGCCAGTGACTAGGTGATTTTAAAATTGATTTCAGTTTAAACGGATTGAAAACTTGAGCTCCTAAGGCCCATGCTGTGCTAAAATTGACCATGTTGCCATCGTACGTGAGGGAAGTCACGACTGCATTCGTTTCAGAGAAGACTCTCAAGGCCTGTGTAATATCACTGGTAATCGTGTCAATGAAAGTATGTCCGAAATAAATTTTTTTTCAGGAGGAGGTTTTTTCTTTCTAAGTCAGCCAATGCCCAAAGACAACAACAACAAAAAAACTATGAAAAGCAGCACTCAATGGACTCAATGACATATAATCAGTGTGTCTGAGTACCAAGAAATAAAACTAACATGAACTTACCTTGGGCATCTAACACATAATCTTCTGTCACTTTTGTTGTCCCTGGAGAATGGCACATTCTCATGTTCTATGCTTCTTTACCAAAGCATCCTTTGAGAAGTGTCTTTAAAAAGTCTAGGTTCTTTTGTGCCTCTTCAATTCCAGTAATATTCCGCCGTCTTATTTTAAGGCCCTGATACTGAAAAGAAATATCGGTCTTGTTACAATAAAATGACAAAAATTAACAAAATTTTAAAAATTCGTTCCTTGGCATGGCATCAGTAATCTGATCAATGAACGTATGTCCAGTGTGATCTGGTCAACAAACGTGTGTCCATTGCTCGAGCTACTTGGACATCCTCACTCATGTTAAAACGTTAAAAAAGTGAAATTCGTGAATTTGTGGACATACGTTCATTGACACGATTGCCAGTGCCCTTTGCTCTAGTCAAAGGCTATTAGTAAGGAAGTACCCAAAAAGTACTTTACAAGCATGGTTCACACTAACGGCCATGAACACCCACGCCTCAGTCGCTAAATTGTTCCCGTCGTCATCAAAGGTGCCTTCCTCTTCAAAACCCGCAAATGTATATACTAAAACCTTATTTCTAATTTTTCCTGCTCCTAATTTAGGTTTTACGCCATCACAGACAAGGTCCAGGTGCAGCTCCCAGTCCCCGATGCGCTCGGACCGCTCGTACCGTCGCACAAGCCCCACGAGCTTGAAGTGCTGCCACCACAGCCGCGCTGTGTTGCTCTGGGCCGCGGCCTCCGTGTGCACTTTGTATAGGAGAAGGGCGCCCATGGCTTCTTGCTTAAGAGAGTGCGCCCGCATGACCCTCGCGTACTTCTTGCCGGACATCATGGTGTGACTGTGTTGTGGCCGTACACCGTACCCCAGAGGTCCTCAATCCCGGACCCCTCCATGAAGTGCCCCATGGCGCCAAGAAACGACATCAGAAGGTGGAAACCACCTAGACGCACAACTAGTTTCCCACTGGTGTCTGAATCTACAATTTCAACAGCTTTAGAAAAAAGGGGTTGATCGAACGTGACAAAACAGTGCTGACAAACATGTTTTTTGCAGTTACCTGCAGCAAACAGGAGTGCAGAGTAGAGGGTGCTGAAGTGGGCCGGGTGGTCGTTAACAAAGGACATCGCCTCAATGGCTCTTAGAAAGGCACCTGGACATGCTCTCATGGCAGATTTCATGTAGCAATTTCAGGACGGGCTCCTCTTCACGCCTACCCATCGCCCGGCCAGCCACAAGGCGTCCAGCCTGTCCACTACCCTGGCCGCCTCCGAAAAGTCCGCGGGTTCGAGGGGCTTAACTTTGATGAGGTCCAGGCCGTTAAGCTGAGGTTTCTTGTAGTCCACTACCTTAATGCCATAGTCACTACAAGTCAAGGTCTGCACGACGGAGGGCGGCAGCGCCCGGCGAGGGACAGCTACTGTCAGTGCTGGAGGCGCCGGCGTCGTGACCCTTAGCCAACCCAACACGTGCACTGATCCGCAGCCCGTCAGACAATGCTTGTTCCAGTCTACGTTGTCAAAAATGTACTGGACATGGCCGGCTCCGGCGTTAGTGTTGGCGGTCTCCACCTCGGCAGCAGACTACGTCGGATTGTACACAAATCGACCCACCTCTTTGTAGCCCACTCCAAACTCCGCGCTTTTCACCTTGCGGATAAGCACCAGCTAAAGGAGCGATGCAAGTCGGCGGACAGGGCCAGGAGAGCTCGAGGGATGTAAGATTTGGGTCTATACGCAAATATGAGAGCCTGCCCCCAAAAATCGTTTTATTCTTAATTTTACCCTGGCTCTTGCTTTTGGAAGTCACCATCGTGTCGAACAAACATGGCAAAGTGGGTGGGAACGGCGACGAGATGATTTCTTCTACCTTAGGGTAGCTCTTCATATTATATACAGGTTTTCTAAGATCTTCTAAAATAATGTTTGCAGCTAATTTTTTACTATTCTGAGTTTCTCATCCCGAGCTTTACCCTGTCAATTCCTGTACCAGCTGTCATGGAGTAAGGAGTCCATAAACCCCGTAAAGTTGACTATCTGGTGTTCACCTGCACAAGAAACACGAACTGAATTTGAAATGACTTTTCAGCATTGTTCTTAAATGTTTCTTGGAGTACAGAGCACCTCCTGCTGCTCGTTCCTCCATGGCTTTGTACAGGTCAGACATCGCAAACTGACACTCATCACTTTCGTCAATAAAAGTGCACAGATTACTGAAATTGGCTTGTTTCTGGACATCAGCAACTCCTACTTTTCGGCCCGCTGTCTCGCCTGACGCCATACGGCCTATCCGAAACTTCACTGAGCAGCTCTGGTGGTACCTTACCTCGGCAGCAAGGAAGTTCCTCGTGATCTGGTCGATACGGCGCTGCACCAGGTAGCCCCATGCGTCTTTCTTCCCGTGTCGAGGGGGCCTAACACACACTGTTCTGTTCAAAGGTTGCGGTCTCGACACGGTGGACAGTACTGCCAGGCTTCTTTCCTTTCTTTCCCGAATCCTTACTCCCACGCCGTAAACAGTGACGCTTGGGGTCAAAATCCCCCTCTGACCGAAGGGAAGGCCGCGGTTCTTCTGCCGAAGTCAGTGGCACGAAGGGAGAGTCGCAGGTGCTGGGCCTAATATACTTCTGTCTGCACGTCCTTCTTTAGTATGGCACTGCTTCTCGTCAGCCTTGCCTGCTAAAGTTACAATACGTAAGTGAAATGTAAATAACAGCAAGATACAAAGGATTCGTGTGGTGGTCTAAAATACCTTTAAGAACATCCAGCTCATCTTTCGCTTTCTTCAGCTCCTGTTCAATGTCTTTTTTAGGTGGTCCGTTTCGTTAGCCAAGGCTTCTTCCCTTTTTACCAGTTGATGCAGCTGCAGAAGCACCTTTCCTCCATGTATTTTGGGGAGGCTTGAAGTCATCATCTAAAGGAACTGTGCAGGGTAAGGGGTGACTTAAGTGGTACAAGTGTACAACTACTAATGAGTATTTGAGAGATCTACAAGAACAGAGAGGCAGCTATTGACACCAGAACACTCGTTTGTATCTTGGTTTGCTGAAGAAAAGTCTCCAGCTACTCCACTTTTGCAGGCCTGGCTTCCCTCATCTCCATCTCCTTTCTCACTCGCTTGAATCTTTCCTTATCTCTGATTCAGTTTTCCTCTTTTTGTGAGACAGTTTGCTGAAGCAAGGTGTTGAAGGTGGTACCGTCTACTTGAAGTGCTACGGTCCTGGGAGCGGTAACTGCTGGAGTTACTGTGGCCTTCAGTATAGCGTCCCTTGGACGTGCTCCTGTTGTCATAGTAGCGCCAATCGTTTGCTCGCCCCCTCCCCTCCCAAAATCGCCATATATCCTACAATAAACAAACAAAATCCTCTTACCAATTCAATAATATACTCCCTCTCTCTCCAGCACACAAACACACCCTCCCCTCCCCCCCATACACTTTTAACATTTCTGTACTTCTAAAAGAAAATACAGTATACTACAAATTATACACTGGTGTTTACAGGAGGAAGCAAGCAGGGGCGATTGACAAAACTACCAGAAAGGGTAGAGGGTGGTGCTTACTGCTGCCAGCCGCCTCCCTTGTTTCTTTCTTTTCTTTCCTTTGCCTCTAGTTCCCAGCTTGGTTATCCAGTCCGGATTTCTTCAAGGAAGGCCTTGATTTTTGCGGCGAAGACAAATTTCCACCAGCTTGCAGTCAAAATAGAACGTCGTCCGATTTGGCACCATCTTATCGTCCCAAAGCTCGACATCACTTAGTATTTTCTCTACAAACAGATCCACCACCCTTTCACAAGGACCCTTCCAATGGTCAATCACAGCCGAGTCAGTGAGCACGACCAGCAGGCAGTACTGCCGACCCGTAATCGCTCACTGGCCCTGGATTTGGTAATAGTACGCGTGACTGCGCTTCAGGCGGAGCTTGCCGTCCACAAGCTCAAGACACAAACCTAGATTGTCCTTCTCTTTGCACTTGAGCGACGCAGCAGCGCGGAAATTGTCAACTTCGCACCGAGCAAGTGTCCCAGGAAATATACATTTCACCTCAATCAGCCCTCCCGTGCCGAGCAACCTGCTCGGTGTGGGGGGCCACTTGGGGTTAATGTACAGTCTACACTCCACCACGGGCTCACTTATCTTGTGCTCAAGCAGAAACTTGTGAACGGCCGTCTCCTCGTGGTTAATGCCGTACTGCACTGCTTCGCTCAGCCTGCCCATCCTTGACGTCGGGTACGCAAGATCCCGGACCAGCACGTCGCACGGGGTGCTGTCCATGCGGGACATCACTCTACCGAACATGGAGGACAGCAGCAAGGCGTACCCCCTCACCCGTCGGTACTCGTTGCACTTGTGTTGGCCCGTCAAGCTCTGCAGATGCTTTCTCTTGTCTTCCGTGCTGACCTGCAGCTCCAGGTGCTTTATTACAGCACATTTCGCGACCTGCAGGTCAGCTTCAGGCATGTCAGGGTTGTGTTTGAGACGCTGTTCTTGGCGCTTACGCTCTTGCTCCTTCTGCTCAAGGCGCAACTTGCGCTTTTCCTCGGCGGAGAGCTCTGCCTGCGGGCCGTAGCCGTAGTGCATGTACAGCCCGGCTCCCGGCCGGTGGCGCTTGGCTACGGGCTCTCCCGCGGTCCTTTTCGCAAGCCTGCTTTCCCGCCATCCCGCCTTCTAGTGCTGGCTCCTTGACTTGAGTTGCAAACCGCTAGGGTGCGCTTCGGCGTCCGCACCTTGCCCTTGCTCATGTGCTTCTCCAGGGGTGCGGCGTGGTACAGAGAGCCCTCAGAATGGTTCATAACAGCCATATCTGCCCTGGAAGCCCAGCCGGGCCCCTTCCAGTGCGGCAAGCGCTCCCCACCGTTGGTTTTCGCCAGGAGGGACATGAAGTTCTCCGCGGCGTTGGTCGCCACGTTACGGACCAGGGTGTCACTCTTACAGATTAGCCCGTCCACGATAGTCTGTATCGCCTGGAAGAGGCCACCCTGCCGTGCCGTGGCCACCTCAACCCGCTCGGGTGTCTCCGCGTACCTCCTCCTGCAACAGTCACCACAGCCATCGTGCCGACCGTGGAAAAGGGCGTTGCGTAGGGCTTCCTGCAGGACGGCCACGCCCTTCTGCTGCTCCTCGCACGTCCGGATGGCCGTGCGCACGCCCTTCACAACCCGGTCGATGCGCGTCTGCGGCCTGGCCAGCTGATCAGTACAGACGACTGCTTTGAGCACGTTGCGCGCTCCCACGGGGTACACGGTGTTTTTCACCAGGTTGTGCAGGTTATCGCTCACTCGAACAGTCACATAGTTGGCACAGTGTAGTTTTACAACTTAGTGCCCGTAAGCACAGTGAGCCCTAATTTGTGGATACGTGCATGAGTCGCCATCCTTAACATTTGAAATAACATTCTGAAGAATTGTTTTGGGCTTCGCTGCTAGAAACCCAACAACTTTAGGTGAACGTTCCATTGTAACAGTGTGCAATTATCTGTAGATACAGAATTAAAGGCTGGTACTGGAATGGATGAAAGTGAGACAACGGTACCTCCTATCAATATGCGCTTATTTGTTTTTAGTCCACACAGACCCGCTCATCACTAAGGGCTCTAAACAGAACCGCTCATCTGCACGGGTCCTACACAGAACCGCTTATCTTTCTGAAATACGGGCGGGTGACTCCCAGATTTCGATGGATGTTTGTAGGCGCTGAGCTCCAATTAAGAAACAAAAAATGTAACATACTCTCTCGTCTGTACTGGAACACCGTTTTTAAACTGCTATAACCCGCAAAAGCCTCCGATATTGGGTGATATGAAAGTAAATACGAGGGGCAACCTAACCTAACCAGCGCCCCGGCCGCGAACAGATGAGCGGTTCTGTGTAGGGCCCGCGCAGGTAAGCGGTTCTGTTTAGAACCCGAGGTGATGAGCGGGTACGTTTCGCCTAGTGAATTATAAGCGCATATTGATAGGAGGTACCGACAAAGCACCCTGAACTTAATAACCTACTACTTACTTAACGTGTCGTAAATGAGGAAATGCCCCGGCAAATCCCCTGATACAAGGAGTGCACCTTTAGTTGTCATGCACAACTAGTTCTGATCTAAATTAGTTCTAAAAAGTTCTAAATTATTTTTAGTACCATTCATTAAGAATTTGGTAATTTTCTTAGTGTGATAGTCAAAACTATTGAAGGAACTGTCCGTGGTACACAGTTCTTCCCCAACAACAGCTTTCCCCAACTGATTTACCTCGGTATCCTCGCACTGTGTGGACATAAATTCTACACGTGAAGTATCACTGCCAGATCAAATGTTCTTCCAGGCAGACTCTCTAAGATGTAAAATTTAATCTTCTGCAAATCGATAATACTGAACATTACATAGTTTTAAGCCACCACGATTTTGAGAATTCATGAAGCTAGATATATACCTAGGTGGCAACGTACCTGCACCGTCTGTGTAGAGTGCTGGGTCCACTCTTGAATTTGAATGAGGAGGGTGGCACCTCATATCACTCGAAACAACACTGCCAATAGCATAGTACACACTGGACGCCATGGTTTCTCGCAAGGTCTTTCTTGACAGAGAAACTAGATCAGCAGCAGGATTCTTCCTCAACAAGCGCAACGTCCAGCAAACAATTTCTATATCTGTGATAAATTTGTTTAGAAATGTTAATGCTGAAAATTGACTATTTTCATTAGGGTCTAGTTCAACATCAAGAATCTTTGTGGGTTGACCTGCAAGATCCATAATGAAGTCTATGTTGGCGTTGGCAAAGATGGCATCCAGCCCCTCCGCACACATAATAAGGGATGTCTGTAGGCTGACACATCAGCTCTACGCTTGAACATTTCACAAATGCTCAAAGCAATAGAGCAGATGAACAGAACCACACAATCCTCACCTGCTGCGAACACTTTCAGAACTCCCCCAGCAAGCTTCCGCAATTCTTCGCTGCCCAGCTCACTCCCGTGATGTGGTGTAGAACTCAGCAACGACTGTAGAACAAGGGGAGTCTGCTCTGTGATGGCACTCAGTATGTCTTCATCATTCGGCAACTTTACAGCTGCAACTTCTAACGAAAAACATTACAAAGAACGAGACAGACAGTTCAGAGCTGGAAGCACAAACATACAGAATATGAAGAGAAAGACACTTGCCTTCCAGGCCGTGTGCTCATTCATGTACCTCAGCACATTTTTTTCAACAATCTCCGCCCCGCACTTAAATCATTGGAATTTGGCTTTATCGCTGGTCGTACTAGTACCAGCCCCTTCAGAGTTACCGGTTGCTACAAAGAAAAATACAGGGAGTATTAGGGGCATGTAGCTCACAGAGGTGCACATGTATCAGACAGGTATTCGATAAGAAAAACATCCTTACCTTT
>NW_026267198.1:773625-774228 GCF_000697945.3 Frankliniella occidentalis
ACCTAGCAGCTGTATCATCAGCATTCTTGATTATATTAACAACTTCTCCAAATACTAATGCTGATATGTGCCCTTTTTTGTACTCTTTCCACTTGTTTCCTGTTCTATAAAATCTATTGTTTTTGAGACACCTGTACTAGGTTCATTTTTTTCAAAACATCTATTTTAGGGTTGAAATATGAGGTGTATGCATGGTCCAACTCTAAAGCATATGGGTTGGGATGGGCTAGGAGGTGTTTGAAAGGCATTGTAGAATCAACAGAACTCAGTAAGTTACGCAGTCTACTGGTTACCGTTGATTTTGTGACGCTTCTGAAGTCAACTGGCCTTGGGTCAGTCATAATAAGGCTCTTCATTTCGCTTACTAGCTTTCACCATTTGTTGTGCCTTCAGAGGAAAGTCTTGGTATTTTTTGGATTGTCTATGAAATGTTTGTAGCTGATCTGTACAGTACATGACTCTCTTAAATTAATCGTACCATTTAAAGATATGTCATTAATTCCTAACAATGCTACAACTATGACCTGACCCACCTGCGCCAGCAACACAATCACAGTGTGTAGATTCCACTTAGACCACCCTCAAGACACCTTTCCATGATGC
>NW_026267198.1:774278-775838 GCF_000697945.3 Frankliniella occidentalis
TGAAAAAGAACAAACTCACTGATTTATCTGTTTCCGTCCGCCCAGTATGAGAAACTACCATGGCAGTTTGGTCCGATCCTAACCTCTCAAATATGAAGGGGGGCTCGAAACTGAACAGACAGTTTCTCATACCTGAAAGGCCTCGGAGGCACGTGATAAGCTCGACCAATCAGAGCCATAACGGAAACAGAAAGGTCAGTGAGTTTGTTCTTTTCCTACTTCCGTTTTAGATTGTCTGGAACACCCTATTGCGCGCTTAGCCGTTGAACACCCAGACCACTAGCGCCCTCTGCCCTGAGCTTCTCATATCACCATCCCCATGTAGACGGCCTTGTCCTTTCGGCGGATGTGCACGTCGGGGTAGACCAGTCCCACGACAGACTACTGCATAACAGCCAGACCATCTTCACGGCGGCGTCGCAGTTCACGGACGCATCGGCAAACAGCCCGTTCGAAATGCTCACTAGTGACTAGGTTGTTGTTCAAACGGTGGGTGTTCCTTGAAGTAGTCGATGAACGTCTGCAAGTCCCTGGCGTCGCAACGCTGCCGTGAGTCCCCGAGCTCCTCGTGCTGGCCGTAACATATTTCTTCACACCACAGAACTCTTCTAATGCTGCTGTGATGTGAAGAGCACAATTTACGAACCGAAAGAGGGTGGCTGCGGACTGACCCCGCCGGTGAGTCACGCCGTCCTGGAGCTTCAGATTCCTCATGATTACACAAACACACAAACTTACAGACACCTGACACTTTTGACCAGAGGAGTAATCGCTATCGCTATCCCTCAGCTAATACAACTACGACAAAGGCTAAAATTGGCTATATTTTTGCTTTAAAATTTTAAATGACCGATCTTAAAACATAAGATTGCCTGCTTTTAAAGGAAGTCTTTTCAAATCTCTTGGTGACAGAAAATCAAAAACAGACACTGTGATGAAGACACAGCACAAAAACAGCATATCACAAGTATTTCAAAAACTTACAACTCTTTTCTGAAGCGGAGCAAGCATTTTCTTTGGTTGTTGTGTGGTATCCTGGAAACAGAAACAGCAAATTAGTATATTTTGTAAAGACAAACGTTCGAAATAAGGATTTTTTATTCGACAAGCAAACCTCAGGCATAACAGCTCCGATGTCATCTAAAAATTTTGTAAATGCATATTTTGCAACGTTATTTTCGAGGATTGACCTCATCTCTGGCGGCAGGAGCTGCAAGTTGCAGACGCGAAGTCTTTGCACCGTCCTTCGAGTGGCTTCTCTGTCAGCATGATCCTTTACTTTCTCAGTCTTGCACTTGTGGTTTTCTGCTAAGGGCCTCCTCCAATTCTTGCCTTGAATTTTGCCACAAAAAGGACACTTTTTTTTATCAGACACTTCGACTGGTACTCCACTGGCATACATCACCCCCGGACATGGAGTAACTTCATCATCGTCTACCCGCCCAACACAGAGGCACCCTTCTCGCTCATTCCTCTTGTCCCTTTCCAGGATTTTCATTATCTCAGCTCGTTTGAGCTGAGATGGCATATTCTCAAAGCGGGCAGAAAAAGTTTCATGTG
>NW_026267198.1:776706-778017 GCF_000697945.3 Frankliniella occidentalis
ACAAATGCAGATAAGAAAATTGCATTAAAAGTTTGAACGACCGTACAATGAACTCGCGATTCCACTGGTTAGGTTACTTTTTCACTCATATTATTACTGTAGTCAAATAATAATTGAATATTTTGCTCAGAACGCTTACCGGGGAACCTTGAATATTCATGTTGCGCGTGGGCAAGAATGAATGTAAGTAAAACTACTTTAAGACACAATAATTCGACTTCATTCACTCTGACCGCTCTCGCTTTACTTTAGAACACGCTTCTTCCCGCCGAATGTGCTGTACCCGATTCTAATAATTCCGAAATACAGTAGGATATCAGGGCGGATGCAAGAGCATGACGGCCTTGATCCGCCCTTGGAGTAGCCAGCTCCTGAATCTGCCCCTGATGTATCCCACTGTATTCCGGAATTATCAGAATCGGGTACAGCACCCCTTTTCATCCCGGGGTACGACGTTTCAACTACCTACCAGTACCGGGTAGCCCTTCATCACTTACGGTAGCCCTTTTGAACTGCGTGCCGCGCGCGCTCCCGTCCGCCGCAACACACGCCGTCCCGTCGCTCCGCTCTCAACTTGTTCACTCTGGCCCAGTGGATAAGAGGACAGACTTCCGATCGCTAGAGTCAGGGTTCAGTCCCGCCTGTCTTTTCGTTTTGGCCGCAATCCACTACCTTTTTTTGTCAACCGTTTGTCAACCGTTTGTCTTCAATTTGTGGGCGTTAAGACAAAATTTTTCACAAATTAACAACATCCCGCTGACAAACTGTTGACAAAATAATTACACTTACTAATTTCCGTTTTGTCAACCATTTGTCGTCAGTTGGTCATAAATTTTGTCATTCGTATGTCATTTATGTATCGTTTGCCCATCGACAAAATTTTGACTAAATAATACTATAGGTTTCTACGCGGGTAGATGTATGCCAGGCGCGTCGCAGCGTAACAGTGTTTCGATATCGCGAAGCCTGATACGCGAGACGTGGTCTGGCGTACATCTACCTAGTAATGCTTACCACAAAATCCCTATCGGGATTAACAGTTCCATTGCGCTCCAGCTGAGTCGTTGTGTGTGTGTGCTGTGATAGGAGGCGTTGTCCATCACGATAGAGCACTTTCGCCCCGGAAACTGAGCGGCAAGTGTAGAGAGCAGCACTTCTTTAAACCACCCCTCGAACACAGCTGCTGTCATCTCGTCGTGGTAGTCTGCCTTAGCATCTTTTATTTTTTTACACGCCAGATACAGGCAACCACCCAGAAACCCTTCCACTGTACCGGCGTGCAAGATTATAATCCTTTGTCCCCGCGCTGAC
>NW_026267198.1:778393-781773 GCF_000697945.3 Frankliniella occidentalis
CATGACTGCTCTGTCTGTTTCCCTCTGCGCGCTCGTTGGCTGACCGCCACAGCCACGCTATCTTTGGCCAATCAGCGTTCAGGAGGAAACAGATCGGGTAGTCATGCTTTTCTTCTTTAGGTTCCGATTGTGTTGTAGCGGAATACCCTATTTTAAAAAGCTTCTTGCGCACACAGTCACGTTCAACCATCGGCATACTATACCTTGAAAGAACCACAATGAACTAACTTAAATTGCTTTGGAAAGCGTTTTTTTGATTTAATTCGCACTTAGATTTTAATCTTGAAATACCTGTTTTATGCCAGTTTCAGTCCTGTGTCACCTTAAATATATTCGGCGCTTCTTTTTCAGCCGCGGTGTCTGCTTGATATAATTTCTGTTGTCTAATGTCTTGAATTCCATGCCCATATTCCTTTAACTGCGATAGAAATTTGTACGTTTGTAAGGGTAGGTGGGGTCATCTTATTTAAGCTTGTGATAGACTTCATCCACCGTAGGTGAGATACCTCTCTTGTAAAAGTTGTAAATAATTCTTGAAATCATGTCTTCTGTAAAATTGTCTATTCCTTGTAACCAGCCGTCCTTTCTTCCTCTCTTTTTCGGGGTGACAGGTGACAGGTCCGTCTTTGGCAATTCACCTCACAGTTCTTTCCGAGATCATCTGCTCGTCAGCTATAGCACAAATGGCATTTTCCAGTCTTTCGTCCTTTTTTCGGTAAGCGTTGTAAATTGCCACACGAGTTTGCTTGTGCAAAGTTATTCCCTTATGTGTTATGACACTGTACCAGTGATGAACACTTTTCTCGATTTGCAGCCAAACTCGTCACTTTACGATCTTGGCACAGAACTTAAGTTCTAGTAAGACCCCTTCCGGAGTACAATAAGCCAAACTAATTTGCCGTGTCCTTTACGTTCCAAGAAAAAGGGGTGTCCATCACTGGGCAGAGATGCGTCTCTTACGGTGTCCATCACTGGGCATCTTACCCTATACCCTTTACCATGGCTGTTCTTTGATCGAGCGTTACATTCCAGTTACAAATTCTGTAAAAGGAATTCTCAATTATTTTACAATAACCTATCGGCATCAGTGGACACATGCAAGAAAATATTCCTCTCTGAGTCAAGACTAGCATATTTCTGTTCTCTCCCACAACGTAGCGGGGCCGATGCGCGGCTGCTTTGAATGCGCCGCGATTTAACCTCACCTGGCACACCTGTGCCTTATAAATCCACCTACCTGTTTAAAATCCAGACAAAAGAGTTACCAATGGAGTTCAGTCGCCACTGTGAATGAAACGCGCCGTGAGTGTGTAGCTAAAATAGTGCTGAACATATCGCTACTGAAAGGATCCTGTGACACAGTGCCCACAACAAAGCACTGAGTGGTTTTTATGGCGTCACATGCAGTTCGTATTTCGTATTTCCTGTGTCATCTCCTGGATACTAAGTTAAGCCCGCAACCCTCTTATTAGTACACTATAAAAAGCTAACTTTTAAAGCAAGGAACAGACGCTTCAGCACAAACTGTCACAGCCCCGTGACCCAGCTGCCGTTCATCTGCGCAGCACTTAGACCACCCTCAAGACACCTTTCCATGATGCTGATTTAGCTTTCCCACCATGATTAAAGATGTTCAAAGGAAGATTACTTGATTTAACAATTAAAAAGCAGTTAAAAAATGTTTCTACCCCCCCCCCTCCCCCTTCCTCTATAAAATTACGACAAAGGCCATAATTGGCTTAGTTTCTGCTGTTAACTGTCAA
This sequence comes from Frankliniella occidentalis, assembly GCF_000697945.3. Taxonomy (NCBI): domain Eukaryota; kingdom Metazoa; phylum Arthropoda; class Insecta; order Thysanoptera; family Thripidae; genus Frankliniella; species Frankliniella occidentalis. Next base: position 780,157 of record NW_026267198.1, read on the forward strand.
ACAACTCAAAACATATGATACCTTGATTTTAAAATACGTCTTTTTAATTCTCTTGCTAACATAAAAATGAAAGCAGACACTGTGATAGAAAACATAGCTCAAAAACAGTAAATGACATGTGTTTAACAAAAAAAAAAACACTTACAACTTTGCGATAAAGTGGGGCAAGTTTCTTGGTGGGCTGTACAGTGCTCTATAAAACAGAAACAGCCAATTACTATAGTTTTTAAAAGACCAAAGGTTTGAAATCAAGGAATTTTTATTCGACATGCAAACCTCAGGAATCAAAACTCCCAAGTCATCCAAAAATCTTGAGAAAGCATATTTGTTGACGTCGTCTTCTAAAAGAGAAAGCATGGGTGCCGGAAGAAGGCTCAAGTTGCAGGGACGCAGTCCCTGAACTGTGCGCCTGGTTGCTTCCCTGTCAGCAAGAGCCCTCTCTTTTTCACTTTTGTCACCGTGAACATCTCTGAGATGTCGCGCCCAATTATGTCCTTCAAACTTGCCAGAAAAAGGACATTTTTTCAGTGGCCTTGCTGAAGGGTCACCTGTAATAAATAAATATGCCATTTATATTAAAGTAATGTTTGACTTATAATTTTTCGAACCAGCTATGAAGCTTTACCAATTTTTTCCGGTTTTTGAGGTCTTCCCCGCGACTATTTAGTAGGTGGAGAGTCTGGCCGGTCTATCTCTTCATCACGTTCGGTAAGAGTATAAACATCTGAATTTGCTTCCGGAAACTGTTGTTTTCAAAAATGACAAAATAAGAACATGTTTTCAAGGTTAAGAAGCCAGCACAGCCTTCAGCTATAGAGCTGAGCATTAAAAAGGCCTCTTAAATTTCTCTTTTTTAAAATCTTATATTCTTTTCTTACTCTTTCCCTCCCTAACGCTCTTTCTATTCTACTCACTAATGAAACCTTCCTTTCCATCCTCTTTCCCTCTTTCGAGAGCGTGATCGCGTTTTACCTCTCATGCGCCGTGTCTCCCCTTTTTTTTCTCTTAATATTTTGCTCCCTTTCTTATTATCTTTCCGCCCTCTTTCTTTCCCTCCTATCACTCGTCCCTAACTCCACGCACGCACAGCGCAGAGCCTCTAAAGAAACCAAGTGTCTTTGCGCGACGTTCGAGAAACCAAGTATCGTTGCGCGACTCTGAGGAAACCGCGTAACGCATTTGTTGACGATTTTTTCAGGAACTATATATTTGAATCAATGGGGAAAAGGCTCTACAAAAATCGTACAGCCGAAGTTGAAGTTCGTGAACTTCGGTCGAAGTTCAGCCGAAGTTCACTGAAGTTTGCACTGCAAAATGCAATAGAAGTGTACCGAAATTCGATCGAAGTTCACTAAAATTCACCGAAGTTCACCGAAATCTGTCGAAGTTCATGGAGTTCACTGAAGTTCAAAATGAAACGTTGAAGTTCCTCGAAGTTCAAAATGAACTGCCCAAGCTCCCTAAAGTTCAAAATGAGGTTCGCGACTTGCTAGATTTCTTAGGATTTACAACTCACATAGTGACCTAGCAGCTGTATCATCAGCATTCTTGATTATATTAACAACTTCTCCAAATACTAATGCTGATATGTGCCCTTTTTTGTACTCTTTCCACTTG
>NW_026267198.1:783878-789741 GCF_000697945.3 Frankliniella occidentalis
CACTTAAAACTCTTCTACTTAGATCAAATAGAGCCGACATATCTTGCCTTGCCCTATGCTTGCAAGGGCAAGACCGGTTGGTATCCAAGCAGATTCTGTGAGTAGTACTGTCCAGAAGTTTAAAAATATACTCAACGTCAGCCTCCCCATCGTCATTCGTTAAGTGAGCAGAGGCTTGCTCGTTTACAAATTGGGGCCCGTGCTGATCTAGCAACAGGTGGGGGCGCCCGAATAATTCTTCATTATCCTTGTAAGGTGCGCTCTGCAACCCCAACACAAGCGCGATCTCAGGTCGTCGGGTGACAGAGGTTGTTTAGTAAGGGAACCAAGGCGAATTTGGTGTGTTTCTGCCATAGCTATGTAAAAAAGGCTCTCTAGATTGTGGTTTAAATAACTGTACGGGCCTCCCACATAGAAATTCCCCACCAAACTTCGAGTACACACATGATACCCGGGATCTGCCTTCTGGAGCAGCTCTGGGTAGTTGGTGAGGATGTTGTTTTGAACAGGCATGGTGAAAGTTAATAATAATTTTTAACTTTTTGGAACGACACACACGAATCACTTGCAAACTACTGCGCACAAACAGCGAAAGCACAGACGCTACAACAGGAAGCAGGGGTGAAGTGGAGGGAGATGGGGAGCTTACAACCCGGCGCGAGCGCTAAGGGTTGATGCGCAACACTGTTGCCAGATTGGCCAAAAAGCCCCCATTCAACGACGTCATACTTGTTATAGTGGTTATTTTTAGAATCCCAAGTTACTTAAGTGACAAATTTGCACTCAACATGACTTGGATAAAACCAGGATAACAAAAACGCCGATACTTTATGATATCAATACAAATTAAACGTCCAAAATACAATAATTACGGGGAAGAGGTGGGACGTGCGTTTGCCTTTGGCTATATTTCTCTGTTTTGCTAGGTGTGTATCATTAATTTTCAGAAGGTTTTAAATGTATCTACCAGCAACAATTTTACAATGTTGAAGGAAAATGACCTGAAAACATAGTCAAAGTGGCACAAAAAGGGGAATGTTTGAGGTGGAAAGGGAATGCCCCATTTAAATTTGGCGGTCTCGTAGAACGGTAAGGTAGGAAACATAAAAACAAAAAACAAAGATGATTCGTCCCATTTTTCAAAATAGCCGGGATTACAATTACTTCCCGAACAATTGGCTTGTGACAGGGTACGCCATTTCAATAAATTTGATTTGCATCACTAATCTTTCGACTGCTTCTCCATGGCAGTAAAATTTTTAGGTACACCACCTGAAGCTGCTGCCCCTGATTTCTTAGCCTTGTGGCTACCATCCAAATTAAAGTATTTGGTCGTGCATTGAGTAGCAGTCATTCCTCCACCAACCTGTACGGCTACAGTACTCCAGAATTTGGCGGAACTAACCTTGTTCTTGGCCATTTCTGGAACAGCAATGTCCAGAAGCTTTGTGGTGAGAGGATCAGGCCAATGCGCTGGTTGCTGCTTACAATCTTAAGAGCTTTGAACAGGTAAAGGTTGAACTATAGGGTTGGATTGAGATGAATGAAGACCAACTTGGCACGGCATTATTATTCAAGGGGCAGGATGATGGTTAACTTCCCAGATGGCATGACTCTCTGCAGCTCATCAGCAGAGACAACCTTGCCCGCATCATTTGTCAACTGGAAAGATAGAAATCTGCAGATAAAGAGATACACAATGCAAATGAACAAAGCTTGCCAGGGCATGCTTCTTGTTCGATTGCAACAAAGATTTCGGTTTAGAGTTGTATATTGATATTCTCGATTTTATAAACAGAGAACGAATTATAATGCTGTTTTATCGTTACTGAAATAATATTGCACTATACGGCCGCTTTAAATATATGATTCAATCATACATTCATTCCATCCTAACCAGTCAAATTCGCAAATATCTTTTTGAACTTCCTTGTCATGACATTGCTTTCAAGGTCAACAGTGCCTTCAGGCAACGCTGAGCCCGACCAATTAGTGAGACTGCATAGTTCATCCACAGTAAGAATAGACATGGCACGATGAACAAAGCTAGAGAGCTTCTTCCCACCCATTTGAGTGAGATATTAGGTCTGCAGAAGTAAAAGAAAAAAAAGCCAAATTAATTTGACCGTATAAATTTTAAATGTTGCTGAAAGAACTAGGTATTTGTAAATAGTAATAGGTGAATTAAGAGACCTTACCATGTGTTCTGCTTTCTCCTTATCATGTCACTCCAGATTCCACCGTAAGCCTTTTCTGACCTAAAGACGGAAAACCACTCACTCGGCAGATTTCTCAAACTCAAAGGCAGTCATCTTTGCTTCAAGTTTCTGAATATCTTGCAGGTAAAGATGAACATCCTTTGCGTAATGGAGGTGGCCTGCGGCCGCCAGGTGGGGAAGCGTTTGACCAACACAATACAGATGGAGGCGCCAGTCCCCCGTCCTCTCCGCGCGGACAAATGTAGTCATAATCTCGATAATCTCTACCTGGTCGAAGTACTGCACCCAAAGGCCCCCCGTGCGGTTACTTACAGGTTCTGTTTTCAGACACTGTTTATGGCATACACTTCCTTCCACAGGTCGGTCAGGCCACTGCCGCCCATGAGCGCCCCGACCGCCCCCATGAAGGACATGAGCACGTGGGAGCCGCCCAAGCGGACAACGACAAACGGCAGCTTGCCGCGAAGCCGTTCACAATATCAATGGCCTTGAGAAAGAGTGGCAGGTCAAGGGTCACAACGCAGGTCTTCTGTTTGCAGTTGTCACACCTCTTTCTGGCGTACCGAAGGGCAGTATACAGCGCAGGGGGTTGGGACGCCGGCATGAGAATGAACGGAAGGGGTAGAAACGCCGACACGTCATGCTTCGGCTCGTTCGCACTATCAAATGTCATAACCCCATTCCACCTATGGTACGACTCTTATAGTGCATGTTTGTCCAGCCAGAGGAAGTCGAGACACCCCCCGTTTTCTAGCTGGGGCACTTCTCCCTGTCAGGCCTGATCGTCATCCATTACTAGATGTTTGAACCCTGCATTCTTCGCTGCGCAGTAGGGCTTAATTTCCATGACCCCCCTGTCTCCTATTTCAGCTGATGTGGCGGTTCTCTTATGGCGGGACACTGGCGCCCGGGCGTGCAGTTTGCTAGCCGGGGTCACAACCATGAGACCCGCGGTGACATGTAGGCTGTCGTAGGGATACCAAGTCGAACGCAAAAGTCGACTTTCGACTTAGATCGACTTCGAAAACCTCCGAGTCGACTTGGTCGACGTAGTCGAGACCACAAGTCGACTTTCGTCGACTTCGAAAGTCGACTTCCGTCGACTTTTTTTCGAAATTTGTTGATTGGTTTGTTTAAAACGCATTTTTGGTTTAAAGAGATGATGAATTAAAGTACATGAATTTGATTATTATTTATGGTAGCGATCCCACCAAAAATTTAAAGCGAAAGCTAAACATCAGTACTTGAGATTTTGAACTTATATTTGCTTCGAATAATAAAGAAAAAGTTTAATATTTTTTTTAAATAGCAGTAGTCTGTACTCAGTGATAAAACGTTTTGAAAACGTATCTGATATGAAGTTGACAGTCTGTGGATTATAAGGAAAGAAATAATGTGTTAGAGTATCGCATTACCACAAACCTATTTATTCTTACATATCTACAATGGCAAAAAAGTCGAAAAAAGCCACTCGGCTGTGAAAAATGAACAAAACCTTCATAAAACTAGTCTTTAGTCAGCTGGCTGAAAAAATACTTCACATCTAAACTTCTAAGGAACACTAGTTGATCAAAATGCTCCCCTGACAACCTGTTTCTAAGATTCGTATAAATCAGCCCGGCATGAGAGAATAGTCTCTCCGCCGGCACTGATGTTGCCAGAATAGGCAAAAACCTCTTCGCAATCGTGTACATGTGTACACGTGTAATCCTTGACCAAATTTTAAAACATTATCACAAAATATCACCGTATTGTCCAAATTTGATGGTTTTAGAGCCTGAAATTCAACAAAATTCACGTGTAATCACTCAAAATTCACGTGTAATCTCTGTAATGAGGTAATCCTGTGTACATCCTCAGTCGGTGTGGTGGCCCCCTCGACTAAAACTCACCTCATATATGGCAAGTGCGAGTGGGATGAACTTGCTCAGTGTGGGAGATTTTTCCCCAGAGATCTTCAAAGTTGCATCATTGAGGGGTTTGAGGAGGTCCCTCACCTCTGTCAAGGTCATCAAGTCAGTGTTGATTATCATGTTTGGTGGCGTTGACTTAGTTGACTTCTTTTTCGCACATTTCATCAGGGTCTCCGAAACGTTTGGTGACAGCTCGAGAAACCGATCGAGCATCTCATTGGTGGAGTTCCACGAGGTCCTCACCTCCTGGATTAGTTTCTTTCGCCTGTATTCCGGGACCCCGTCCTGGAGTCTCTCCAGATGCGCCGTGGCAACAGTGCTCGTCCTAAAACATGTAATAATCTTTTTCACTCGCTGGATTAGAACCGGCACTGTCTTAACACGGGCGTCATCTGGCAAGTCGTTCCCGGCGTCATTTGGAGGGACGTCCGCCGCTGCTGCCTCGGATGGTCGAAAGGAGTACAGGCCGATGGCGGCCTGGCCATCGCCGTTTAGGAGGTGAGAGAAGCAGCCGATGTGCTTCTTCTCGCCAAACACCTCCTTCACAGCTCCCACAATGTTGGCCCCACCGTCAGTCTGGTCAGTCACAACTCCGATTACGGCCTGAACATTTATGCCCCATTCAGAGAGCACGTCTTGAAGGGCCTTAAAAAGGTTGACGCTTGAGCATCTTTGCTTCAGAGGCTTTGCACACAGCTCTATAGAGATGATTTTCCTTTTCTGAAAACGTAAATATTGGGTTACGTTGGCTCCGAAAAAAACAAGCGTAACTCCGCCAGTGCCGGAGAACAAGAGTAACTGGCACAAGCGCGGAGAACTCTAGTAACGCCTGGCTATTTAGATAGGGAGTTACTCGAGTTCTCCGCGCTGCTGCCAGTTACTCTTGTTCTCCGGCACTGGCAGAGTTACGCTTGTTTTTTTCGGAGCCAACGTTTAGGCAACAAAAGTACACATTTCAAAGAAAATATTTTAAGTAGAATATCTTACTTTCTGGGAAATGCGCTGTTACTCCCAGGAATGATTTCATTGCCTGGGATGTCCATATATCGGCTGTCATTGTGAGGGATTCCATGACAGACAACTTTGCTGCAAACTTCTCCCGGAGCCTCTCATACGACATTTCAACTTCTTTGGTGACCATGCTCGAGCACGGCAGCTTGAAGTTCGGCTGCAGTGTGTGGCAGAAAGTTTGGAATCCCTCTCTCTGGGTCGTGGAGAGGGGCATATTGTCCTTTGCAATCATGAACACTAGAGCCTCCTTAGCTGCCGCGAAACTGGTACCTCCTTCTAAAAAAGCGTTAGAGTAAAATAAGAAATTAATAGATTTTCACCGAGGGAAGCCAGTAAACCAATAACTTACAATGCTGCTGGCTGGATTTTCCTTCAAGATGTTCGATGATTTTGCGCTAACTGCATTTGATGATTCCTTTGATTTTTGTTGCTTTGGCTGACCACCATCAGCGATTTTTCCATTGCTAGTGAAGCCCTGCTTACGCCTATTTGGCTGCCTGTTTTCATTCACCTATTAATGTATCAGTATTATTATTAGAATGTGCCTAATTTATGTAAATATCGACGTGTGTCTGCAGAAGTGTCGTATCTGAGAAGAGGCGCGCAACGCTGGCGGATCTGCGCCGGCCCGGCCATCCCGGGCGTATCTGGGAAGGGACGGTCATCAAAGGCGGATCTGCTTCTCGGCATCGTAGGTACACGGAAAAAAAAACCTCAGCT
>NW_026267198.1:789791-792224 GCF_000697945.3 Frankliniella occidentalis
GGAGAGCGCACAGCTCGGTCTTCTCGTTGTTGCCCTAGGCTGGAGCAGCGCGCCCACGGCCCGGGCAAAATCTTTGCCGGACATCATCCCACAAGTCGTCAATCCCGCTGCTCGACTTGGCGTATCCGATCGCGCCTATGAAGCTCATGAGGGAGTGGAACCCGCCCAACCGCACGACCACCTTCTGCGTCAACTCTAAATGTGATGCCACAATCTGCACCACCTTGTTGAACAGCAGGGCTATTCCGTTTCGGTGCTAGCCAGGTCAAAGCGCTGGTTTAGCCGAGGCTAACAGGCGCTCCGTTTCCTCCGTTTCGCGTGGTTTCGATGGCTCGAACGGGCTCGACGGGGGGGTCCGATAGTCTCGCTCATTCCGTTGTTGCCAAATTGAACCATCACTGGATGAAATGAAATATAAACAACAAAGATGGCGGTCTCGCGCCTTACTTGTTTAATTTCTAGACATGGGTAAGTGATTGCACCTTTCACTCAGGACTCACAAGAATTTTTACTCGCAACGTTTGACATTATTTGTTTGTCTTCCGTTCATTCCTCTAGAAAATCAACAGTACCATGTCAACCAGCTGGATGACCCCATCCAGGAACACAGGAGGAGGATACTGGTCATGATTAGAAAACGTCGGCGGTTAAGGGATTATTCTAATCCATTTGACATCACCGTTGTCGAGTTTAACGCGCTCTACAGGATGCCTCAACACATTATGGTTGAACTTATTAACATCCTCGAACCGTATGTCAGGCAAAGGGTCTCTCGCCTGAGCGTTCCTTTCTACATGAAAGTAAGTTACCTTTTGCTGTTTATAGCATTTCATGTTCTTTGGCGGAGAGGGTTTTGACAATTATTTTTCTGTCTTAGGTTTTTTGCTCTGTTGCATTTTACGCTTCTGGGAGCTACCAAAGACCAGTTGGTGAGGGTGTGAACCACAATATTGCTCAAGGCACTGTCAGTAAGTGCGTAAAAGAAATAACTAATGCCCTCAATCATGCTGACATTCTCACCAGATTCATTCACCTTCCTGATACCATTGAGGAGCGGAATATTGTGATTGACAGGTATACAGTGCTCTATTGCTGACATTTCATTGTGGTTTAATTTGTGATTTCTTTGTTTAGGAACGCTTTGTTGGGCATGCCTAAAACTTTAGGTTATGTGGATGGCACCTTGGTGAAAATAGTCCCACCACCTCGGCCCAACCAGCACTATCGGTGCCGTAAAGGCTATCCAGCTATTAATGTTCTTATTGTAAGGCACCTCTCAGATTTGCTCGTGTATTGTTGCCATTTACGGGTGTTACCATAGCCTACTATTTCATTCCAGTTTTGCAATTCCAGTTTGGAAATCATGTATTGCAATGCCAGGTTTCCTGGCTCTTCCACAGATCCCTATATTTATAGGAATTCACCTTTACGCGATGCACTCCAAGTTGCATACTGGGAGAACAATTGTATTTCACTAGGTAAGTCTTGCTGAGGTCTTATCTATTTCTTGCTTACTGTTTCCCTATCGCGCTCACCAATTATATTTGTTTACAGGAGACTCTGCATTTCCTCATGAGCCGTGGATGATGACTCCTCTTGAGCAAGCTCCTTATGGCACTCCAGAGTATTCGTATAACAAACTTCATATGAAGTGTCGCAATGTAGTGGAGAGGTGCATCGGTGTCCTGAAGAATAGGTTCCGCTGTCTTCTTACTGATCGAACCCTTCACTATACACCTGGAAAGGCAGGGCAAATTGCTAATGCATGTGTTGTGTTACACAATTTTCTTGTTGCTAGGAGAGTGCACAATCCCCCACCTATTTTTGAGGAGCTAGGTAATGATGTTGCTGAACCTGACTTTCTTGGTTTACCACTCATTGCACAGGCTGATGCAATGCAGCAATTGCTAATAGATCATGCCCATAATCTGTGGTTGCATGACAACCTGTGAGTGTTCATGTTAGGGAGAATGTATTTTTTTAATTTTGACCTTTTCTTTAAGCTATTGCACTTTGTGTTCCTCAGGTTATTTATTGTTTGTATAGTTTAAAACTTATTATTGTTCCTGTGATGTTTCTGTATTTTTATTCTTCTAAATGGAATGTTGAGCTCATTGTCTAGTTTATCAATTGTTTCCAAGTTGACTACTGTATTTCTTTCGTTATTTAATTTTTCTATTATGCAGAGGTTGTGTACCCCTCGTTTGTGTTCAGTGTACAAATGAATTCTGTCAATAAACCCCTCTTTCAATTGGACATCTGCACTGGTTATTTGCCCTCAAGCCACCACACCATCTCATTCATGAAAGAAATTAGTCCGCATGAAATTGATTTAAAGTTAAAAGGTCTTTGATTTCTTGCACAATTTGTTACTAGAACTGCTTTGTCCCTTTTCTCCCTCTTAATGTGGATTCATCTTTTGGTTTGCTTTAA
>NW_026267198.1:792274-807030 GCF_000697945.3 Frankliniella occidentalis
GGGTAGGTCGAGAGGATGGCAACCACCACCCTCTCATACTCCTGCGCCGTTGGGTAGCTGTCAAAGAAGGGGTGACTAGTTACATATTGCTCTGGTTCATCAAATGGCCACACTCCAGCAAGATTAATGACTTACAAGTCTGTGCAATATCTGGCGACCATGTCACTCGCTATGGTCCTTATCATGGTGGACCGGTCCGTCCTTGACAGCGTGTGCGGGCAGGCGTCCAGAACTGATTGCAACTGAGGATGGAAGGCCGGAAGCCTGTAGATTGGTGGGACGTGGGGGTCCCTGGCAGTCCTGGAATGGCTCCATGCCTCCACCAGACGCCGTGCGGGCCCAGCCCGCCTCGGAGTCACCTCCCTCTCTGGCTCGTCAATGAAAGGGTCCGGTGACACGCGCACTGAATCGTCCTGCTGCACCGCTGCTGACGGCGCTGATTCTGTGCAAAAAAAAATGAAATTGTAGTGTCAGGAAAATCCCCCCCCCCCTCTCTCCCTCGCAGACCGTACTCAAAGGAAATGCACCCTGTATAATTCTGCTGTAATATGTGTACTAACCTCTCACTATGACTTGCAGGCGAGTGTCCTCTTTCAACCCGTCGTAATCATCATCATGGCGAGGAACATCACCTGCTGGTCGCGCTGCCTCACAAACTCCTTCTGGACCACAAGGTCTTCATCCTGGACCACAGCGGTTAGGTGCTGAGCAAACCTATGCCTGAAGACCCGCAGGAGTCCCCTCCTGCTCACATCTTCGCAGGCGACTCTCTTCACAACTGGTCTGAATTCAATCACGAGGTGCATTGTAGATCTGTCAATCAGAGACAAATAAAAAATGCATTAAACAGCTGCTGCGTTCATTTCTCAGTAACGCCCCTGGTCATAAACCAAAATGCTAGATGTTTAGCCTCATGCTAAGTGGGGCCTTACCGTTGGCCGTCGCCAGTGAGCCACAAGTAACTTTCAATAACCTGTCATTTTCCAAAATAACACTACTAATATTCATAATGTCAATCAGTAATACAATTTCAGAAGTAAAGTAAAGAAAAACAGCCTACAACCACTCCTGCTGCTGCGAGGAGACCGTGAAGCCAGGGTTGTCGAGCATGGACTTGGTCACCGTCTTGCTCAGGTGCTTAGCTTAGCAGCCCCAGCCCCTCGCTTAAACCTGCAATTAGAGTCATGAACATTGTTTTGTAAGTAAACTAAGGCGCGTCTGGGATGCTCACCTGTGCCGCAGCCCCCGCGCGACCTGCCCCCTGGCGTGGCGTTCACGGCCCACTTGTAAAGCACTGGCCGGAGCTTGCACGGTAAAAAGGAATGTATTGAAATCCGAGGAAAATTCTTGGATTTCAGGACTGAGTGGATAATTCCAAGATTGGCCCTTGACATCCCAGACTTTGTCTTTAAACCCGCAGCCTCCAAGGGAATTCCTTAGAATTTTCTTTTGGTATTCAAGGGTTTTCCTTGTAGTATCCAGACCAGATGGTGCTTCAAGGAAAACCCTTGAATACCAGACGAAAACTCTAAGGAATTCTCTTGGAAGCTGCGGGTTTTAAGACAAAGTCTGGAATTTCAAGGGCCAGTCTTGAAATTATCCACCCAATCTTGAAATCCAAGAAATTTCCTCGGATTTCAATACATTCTTTTTACCGTGCAAGCCCCGGCCAGTGCTTTACAAGTGGGCCGTTAACGCCAGGCCAGGGGGCAGAAGCGTGATCTTCACGCAAGTTCGTTAGTGCACATTCTCGAATATCACCCAAGTGCACCTGCGAACTTGCATGAAAATCACGCTGCTAGCAGACGCTTGCGCGAAAATCACGCCGGAAGCGTGAAAAATTACGCTAGCTCCAAAGCTGATTGAGCTGAAAAGAATGGCATACCCCTACGGCGGCCTGTTATTGGCTGTTGCATAAAGTCAACTGCTAACCAAAACAACTCTTTTCACGCTAGCAGCGTGAAAATCACGCTCGCATCTTGTGAACTCTGTATCCATCTTTAAACGTGTTGACACGTTTCGTTTATTTTCGTCAGGAAAGGCGCTGATTGCTGTCTGCTATTTGTAAACACGTATGGTGGTAAACACAAAATAGTTGTCGAGTGAAGGATAAATTTCGACGAAATGGATAGAGTAAATCGCTACTATAATTATATAAACTACTTAAATGGAAGGAGAGGGGCTACTGCTATATTTGGCCTGATACTAATAGAGGAATTGAGGAAGCGTTATCCAGAGAGAAGTGTGTGGATTCATCACGATATTGCTCGAAGAGATAGATTCGGTTGTCACAACACTCTTTTTCTAGAGCTGAGTACAGAAAATCCTGAGATGTACAGAAAGTGAGAAGACTGTGATTTGGGGCTAAGCCACATTGAATTCAAGTGGAAGAAGCCTTATTGTAGCTTTCACAGTACCGCACAGAATATTGATTAACGCACATGTGTATGCTTTTATAGGTGTTTACGAATGAGTCCAGAAATGTTTCAGTGGCTTGCTGACAAGATAAGGCCTCTTGTGGAAAAGCAGGACACACATCTGAGGCGTAGTATATCTGTGGAGCAGCGTCTCTCAATCACACTCCGACATTTAGCCACAGGTGAGAATGACTATGGTGAAACTGAGGCATATCGTTTTGTATTCTTTTCCTGTATTATAATATTACTCAATGTATTTATTGTTCTTGGCCTTGCATATTCATTTTGGCTATTTTCCATTTCCGTGAAAGGATCATATTCTTCATTATGCTGTCCATCACTAGCCTGTGTAAATAGTAAAGAAAGTATGTAAGATTTTTTATGTTTTTACATTAGAAATGAAAGGACTTCATGAAAAATGAATGAAATTGAAAGGAGAAGAAAAGACCTTATACATGGAAGAATACGTGAGGTTATGTATGGCAGAATGGAAAATGTGATTCCATCCAATTAGACTAGTGGCAGTGGTTGAACACAAAATTTGTAGCTAGAAACGAATTTCGGTATGGAAAACAACTTACCATGATTAATTTGGTTGAAAGTTGTTGGGATATTCGTTGAATATAACCGGTTGAGCTGTGAAGCACGTGCAGGGTAAGGTGAGTCTCGGACGGAAGATGGCAAGTGGCAAGGGGGGTGGATGGATGGCCGATGAATGATGGATGTGTAGGAGGGCGGAGCACGTCGGGCAGAGAATAGGACAAGAATTCTTGGAACCGGAAGAGTGTAAAGACATGTTGAGCGGCTACACTACATGGCGGGGAAAACTTTCTGGATTTGAATTTGTAGTTTGTGTTAGCGATTATGATGCAGCGTTCCTAATAGTATTTCAAAGATTACTTACAGTGTGTCATGGAAGTTTATAGAAAAAAATGTGTTTTTTTAGTGATGCCAACCACTGTTGCTTTTTCTGCACTTTTCTGCTTTTGTTTATTCTTTCCAACCGGGTAAAGTCAAATGGTTCCAAAAGTAAACCTGACAGAGTTTTTGTCCTTGACAGTGCAACATATGTCAGGCCCGACTTCATTTTCCTAGGTCCTATATCAATATGTGCCCATAAAAATAATTAATAGAAATTATAACTCATGGGTGTCCCTAATAGTTCAGATTTAATTTGGCAAACAAACATAAACAGTAGAAAAATTACCTTTTCTAGAGTAAGTCCTTGTGACTTATAAATAGTGCAAGCATAATTCAAACACACAGGGAACTGTGAAACAGTGTATTTTTTGCCTTGAGCATTTTCATGGGACAGTTGTGTTGGTCCAATAGGTATTGTTCTCAAGTCTAAATCTAAGTACGGGCCTTTGTAAGATTCAAAGTTGCAAATTAAAACCGCTGGAGGGTCTTCTTGTGGTGTTGCATCTGGGTGGTAAATGATGTCAATTACCGTGCCCACAGAACCATTCACCAATCCTTTCTCAACCCAAAGGTTTGTCCGTAGCATGATTTTAGATCCTTTTGATAGAAATAGATCTTTTTCCAAGGTGTCAGTATCAGATAGAGAAACAGTCCCCTTCTTCTGGCTTATTTTGGCAGTAATTTTAGCAACTGGTAATCTTGTCCTTGATGTTGGGTCAATGTTTTGTTTCAATTTATTGTGATTAAAGTCATCCTTTTCTCTGTACCAGGCAGCGGACATGGTGGAGGAATGTATGCAGAATTTTCCTCGAGATATGTTTTCATGGAACATTTATTCCAGACTCCTTTATCTCCAATGCGGCCATTGGTCCCAACATCTACATAGATAAATCTCAACCCAGCATCCACAATTGCCAGCAAAACTATACTGAACTGACATTAGGAAGGCTTGTACACGCCAGAGGCACTACCACTACTCTTCATACTATTCCTAACTCTCCGAAGATTATTGGAATAAGTTTCTTTTATATTTTTAAATCGGTCTCGAAGTATATCACCTGGGGAAAGAATGACATTGATGTAAGTTATTTAGAAAAGGAGCATAACCTTTCTCACAATTGCTTCGACGCGGATGTGGAAGTAACTTTCACCTCTATGTGCAAAATACATTTCCCTTCAGACATTGTCAAAAAAATCATGAAACTCACCTGTGTGTTATTTCATTTCAGCACTAATTTCGTGCCAAGCCATGGGCTTTAATCAGTTCTTCTGTAAATTTCTAATCTAATATCCGACAACAAGGGATAATCATACACTTTCATTACTAGATCAACCTCCTGCCCCTTGGTAGACCCAGATTTGTGAGAGAGTGAGTGAGTTTCCTCCTGTTCAAGTCTATTTTCAACAGCATTTTGAGAATTATTATCAATAAAAGTCTGGTCATAATGAGGGCTAGTGTCCAAACTTTGAACAGAGTGATTTGGAGGTACATCATCCGTTGTAAGGAGGGTGTCAATGCCAATGTCGAAATTTGGTACACCACCTGTAGAAAGGAAATGTTATCAATAACTGCTATAGCAAATAATATATTATTTTCAATCATGTAACATGGCTTGCATATCCTTCCAAAAAACATACATACCTTTGACTGATGTGACTGCTCCGCTGGGATTAAACTGCTCCTCCTCAAAGAGAACATCATCTAATCATGAAAAAGAGTGAGAAGTCATAAAAACATGGACTATACAAATTTCAGAAAGATGTCTAATTCATTTTAGTTTAGAGAGCCTATGACATATTGATTAGGCCGGAGCTTTAGGTATCGCAATAGTTATAGATTTATTCGCAGGTATGCCTGCAAATAGACCGCTATTTGCTAGTAGTGCTATCCGCAGGAAATCAAATAAGGACCCACATTATTGCCCAGAACGGGCAGCCCCCTCCTACCTGCGAATATACCCGTCCCAACATACTTACAGCATCTCCTTCGCGTCCCGCTTGCCACCGTAGGGCGGGCGCCTCTCCTCCCCTGTGAATGCTAGAACCTCCGAGAGGGCGCACCTCATCGTGTGCTTGAGCTGCGTTTCGTTTTTTTTGGTCGCCAGGGGAGTGAAGTGCCGCCACACCCTCTCGAAGCCCACAACTCGTAGCCCTTCGGCAAACAGATTCGTGGCTCTCCTCATAGTGCCGATCGGAAGGTCATGGTCAAGGTCGGCCGAATGGGCGTTCCCTGAGGTGTGACACCAGGTCGGCCCTGGACACGGTTATAAAATAACAGTAAGGGCAGTGTACTGCCACCAGAGCCGGCCCGTCTCGCTGGTCGAGGTAAGTCCGCCTCCAACTGAAGTCTTTTCGCCGGCCAGGAAGGCAGCATAGAGAGAGAGAGCACAGCTCGGTCTTCTCGTTGTTGCCCAGGCTGGAGCAGCGCGCCCACGGCCCGGGCAAAATCTTTGCCGGACATCATCCCACAAGTCGTCAATCCCACTGCCCGACTTGGCGTATCCGATCACGCCCATGAAGCTCATGAGGGAGTGGAACCCGCCCAACCGCACGACCACCTTCTGCGTCAACTCTAAAAGTGATGCCACAATCTGCACTACCTTGGTGAACAGCCCGTTGTCGAATGTCGTAAAGCACCACTTTTGCTTTTTTCGAGTGCACTCACTATAAGCGTGAGAGCCGAGTACAGAGGCTCGGGGTCGATTGGGTCCTGATTAATGAACAATATTGCCATTGCTTAAACAATCAAAATGTCACAATTTTCTTTCTTTGTACAATAATGTGAACTGTGTTGTGACCAATAAAATATTTAGAATAATCTTGCTTTTTGGTTAATATTTTTTTTCATTTCAAAGCAGAGAAACAACAGGGAACAAAAATATTACAAAAAAAAAAATAACTATCAGCCTAGCAGTATTGGTGACATCTTGTTCCCTGTTGTTTTTCTGCTTTGTTTGGAAGCAGGGAAACTACACAAGACAAGTTGACACCATGCCTGCTCAACAGTGCTGGTTGCCCCACCTCCACTTTGTACTACGATTCTAAAAACTAATAATACTTTAAACATGCAACAATAACTTTCATGCAGTATAACTAAGTGTTAAAAAAAGGTGACTAACTACTTTGGCCAAATAAAATTATCTTAGGGGAACAAAACAGAAAAACAACAGGGAACAAAGGTACATCACTCCACAGATACACTGTTAAAATTAGTATTGTAAATTTACGATACCTGTATCGTAAACTTTCATAGCGACAAGTGTTGTTATTTATATTACGACACTCTTGTCAGAAAAATATCGTTATTTTACGGTAATATTGTTACAATTTTTTTTCTTAAGATCAGGGATAGGGTCTTGACTATTTCTGTATGGTTTACAACTGTGTCGTCATATTACAACATTCTTGTGAACATACAAACAATATCGTCTAGAAACGACTCGGTCCTGTTTCTCGACAAATAAATCGTTATTTTACAGAAAAAAATTAAAATCGACTAATATTCTTAACTTTTAATTTTCTTTTCATCAAAACAGAGAAAACAACTCATGTCATATCAAAGCAGAAATAACTAGAGAAGATATTAGGAATGTGCATTATTTCTCAATCTGAGCACAAAATTGAAAGTTAAGAATAGTAGTCGATTTTTCTTTTTTTTCTGTAAAATAACGATTTATTCGTTGAGAAATATTTTCTTTCGTTTTAAAACAATGAGTTCCTTCTAATACGATACCAATGTAGTTTTGCCTAAGAATGAATCTTTCCATCATTAAACGGATTTGTCGTACTAAAACAAGCTTACTGTTAATGAATGTTGCTTTCGTTTTCTGTTGAAACAACCATGTTGTTTTTAAACGACAAATTTTGTAAGAAATTTGTCGTAATTTTACAACTTTTTTTAACATTGTAGCACTCAATCACATCCAGCATAGAAGTGACGACATCTTGTTTCCTGTTGTTTTTCTGCTTTGTTTAGAAGCATGAAAACCACATGAAGCAAGTTGAAATCATGCGTGCCAAACAGCCAGTTCGCCCACCTCCACCATGTTAATACTGAAATGAAAAAAATATTTTAAACATAAGAATTAAATATAGCTACTTAACACTTACTTCTCTTCCGCTTCCCTCTCTAACTTCTTGAGCTGGAGCTCAATAACCTTAACCTCCAATTCTTGCTTCTTCTTTTCTCAATCTCGAAGAAGGTGTCCCTCTGTTCCTTCTCTTCTTCAAGAGATTTCATGGTGTCGTTCATCAATGCCAGTTTGGCATCCACGAGTGCATTCTTCTCGTCCTCATTAAGACGAGGACGCCTCCTTATGGCATTCTTCACAAATTCATCCTCCTCTGGTAGGGGTAGGGTCCTCTTCATCACGCTTGGAGAAGAGGACGAATCCGGGGAGGCATTGGGTGAAGAACCCGGGGAGGACTTGGATGAGGACGCCGGGGAAGCATTAACCCTCAAAGCTGCCGGCTTGGCGCTGTACAGCAATGAGGGCTTAAAGCCCTCGCTTCCCCAATTTGCCTCACCAACAGCACCGGGAGCGCAAGTGGCTTGCTGCAGGACAGCCCTGAGGTCCTCCCTTAGAACAGCCCTGCATGGAGGTATTTTCTCCTGGTCGATGCTCACCACATGTATTCCGCTGAAGCCTTGGAGGGCAGCTGTAAGAAGGCAATTATTAGAAATCGCACCAACACCTGGAGCAATCATGTCCCTTAATCATACAAGTTCACTTACACTGCCTAAGCTGTCCCCATCAACAGTGTTTGAAAGGCCCGTAGCACTGGCACCAAGTACATGAAGGACCGCTTCATCTACAGTAGACGGCCCCGGCTTTGTTGAAACACCCCCTCCTGGAAAAAACAATCACAATATCAAACAAGGCCTCAAAAAAGGGCAGGAACGCTACCCTTCATCACACTATCTTTATTCTTACCTGTCGCCATCAACTTGCTTTTCAACAGAACTACGTTTTCGAGCTGCCCTCTTCATTTTGTCCCACAATATCATGAGGGAGTCCTTGTCTCTTTGAATATAGGTTGTTTGTGAATTAAAAGCAAGGGTTAAAGCGTCCCAAGCCACCGCTTTTTCGGTCCTTGCTTGCATGTTAGATATTTTACATTCTATTACGGACGAGTATTGGCCAGTGTTGCCAACCCGTGGGCAATTGCCCACGCCATGGGCAATTTTAAAGATTTTTTATAAAAAGGGCAAAAAGGGCGAAAAAATCCTGACACCGGGAAAAAATGGGCAATTTTGCCAAAACTGGACTAATTTTATATATTTTCTATGATTAGACGGGAAAAGGACTGTGTTGAGACGACGCGGCAAAATTCAAAGTCAGCAGCAACACAAAATGCAAGCAAATGTCTTGAATTAAAACATTTAATCATATTCTAGGCAGGGCAGGACTAGTTGACTAGTACAGAAGTACACTTAGGTTTGATCACAATAATTGACAAGAACAGAAAATTAAGATAAGTAAAACAGAATTAAATATCAATTAAGGACGGTGACGTTATCACTTTACTACCACAAAACCACAACCGAATAAAGCCTTTCATTGCTTGTCGTACATTGACTTGTTGTGCTTCTTGAGGTGGCTTTCCTTCACCTCATATTGGTAGCAGGCAATTTGCTTTTGACGCATACCAGTGCGGACGACGCAGATCGAGTCTAGCGTGTCATTCCCCATTCGGTTGCGCTTTTTGCACTTAGTGTCCGTTACGACAGCAAACACACCCTCCGCTGCCGCGTTGGAATGTGGCAGACTCATGCAAAGTCGAGCGACCTACAATTTTAAAATGTATTCAATGACTCTGTGCTCTGTTATTTGGCTAATTTAAATGTAAGAAAAATATGTTTACGTCACCTTGACTAGATTAGGGAATTTTTGGACCTCCCGATAGTTCTTCATAGTACTTATCTCAAGCCAGAAGTCCTCTGGTTCTAACGATTTAAGTCGCTGAACCATATCAGGGGGAATTTCATGCGGCATGTTGCGCCATTCCCGTGCCAGTTCGTCCTCGTCTAGTTGAGATACGTCCTGCAAATCAGAATAGATCATTTTTTTTATACAGTTACATGAGTAACGTGCGCACTGTAAAAATTGTTTCGAGTAAAACGTACTTTGAACTGGCGATATAAGTTAGTCAATTCGGGTAGGTCAGCGCGGGCCGCGCTGGAGAGTGCTATGGCTGGATCAATGCAAACAGCCTCCCCTATTATGGGATTATTCAATGGGAGATATTTCTTCAGCTGCTCTGCGGCACTGATGTAGAAGTCAAGGCATGTCAGCTTGAAGGCCTTGATGTTCTGGTCCCTCTTGGCGACACGCTGCTGCTCATTAAGTCCCGGGTCATTTGGGAGAGGCGCTTCCTCCAAAGTGGCCGCTGTTCCAGGGCCCAAGTACAGCTTTTCCAGGGGCATCTAAAAAATAAAGGGACGATTTTTTTTTTTTATTTTGGGGTCGAGGCGAAGTGTCGCGATCAACGCGCGCCGTGTAATTTTGACAAAACATACCTGGAAGTGAGGGTGCTTCACGTCAATCTTGTGGGCGCTCTCCAACACATTGGGCCGCATGTAGTTCTGGCACATCTGCACGAGGAGTTGCCTTGACTCAGACTGAAGTTTGTGCACAAGAACTTTGGCGCTTTGGAAAAGT
The DNA here is from genome assembly GCF_000697945.3 of Frankliniella occidentalis. Taxonomy (NCBI): domain Eukaryota; kingdom Metazoa; phylum Arthropoda; class Insecta; order Thysanoptera; family Thripidae; genus Frankliniella; species Frankliniella occidentalis. Next base: position 802,275 of record NW_026267198.1, read on the forward strand.
GCATTCATGCGGTTAAAGTATTCCAAAGCGTATTTGAGGAACAACAGATAAGCCTTAAAGTAAGGATTTCTCATTTCCTGGCACAGGACCCCGGCGTCCTTATCCTTTGGGTCTTCTTGGGAGCACAGCAGGAAGAAGTGTTCTAGAGCAGTAAGGTTCTGCAGAAGACGCACGACACAGGAGTGCATCACAAGCCATCTGGTCTGGGAAATGCTGACCAACTTTCTTTGCTCTTGAGAATAAAATTCTTGAAATTCCTCCAGAATTGCAGTGCGCTTGGGACTTCCCGAAACGTAAGATACAGCCCGACGAATGTTGGTAGTCACAAATGCCGGCAGTCTTTTGCATGCTGCCGCAGCCGCAAGATGGGATGAATGACAAATGCAGTCCATTAGGACTAAAGCTGGAGAGTCCGCCTTGAGTCTAGAGTAGAATGAGTTGTGTTGTCCAATCATTACAGATGCGTGGTCAGTTCCCATACCTATGCAGTTTGTGATCGGTACTTCGTACTGCTCACATAGGACATTCTTAAATTTGCCATACATGTTCTCTGCAGAGCAGTCCTTCGCATCCAGCTCGATCATTTCCAGCAATGGTGTGCATACTCTCCCTACAAACAGAAATGAAAGCATTAATTTTAGCAGGTGCCACATTATGAACGTGTAATTAATTATTTCGGTAGTTACGCGCGTCGTATTGTCTTACCTGTGTTCGGGGAAACGTATTTTGTAAGGACACACATGTTCTTAATATTCCCTACATCGGTACTTTCATCCACAAGCACTGAGAAGGGCACAGTTTTCAGATCTTGAACTATTTCTTCTTTCTCAGTTTTTGCCAGAACATTCTTCACCACCGCTGTGCACTTAGTGCGATCGAGAGTCAACTTCTTTGCTATTTCAGAGTCATGGAAAATCTTCTTTACTAGTTGCACCAGGTGATCTGCGATCATGATAGCAATGTTGTGCTCTGTGAAGAAAGCAGCTAGCGATATTTCAGCCTTTTTCACTTCAGTGTCTAGCTTCTGCTGTTTTGTTGGCGCACCAAAGACAAGATTTATTGGCCGAACATTTTTGATACCTTCCACCAAGCCAATGTGCTTACTCCCTCTTGCATGCTTTTCCGCGTCACTTTTACCTGCCGAGAATTTGGCATTGCACGGCAGGCACTGTGCGTGGAACGGATCGTCTTTCACAGGTGCCAGCCACCCTTTAAATTGATCCAAATTCAGCCAGCTGTCTTGCCATGTCTTTTGTCCCTGCTGCTCTTTCTTTTCCGCACTGCTAAGTTCTCCGCGAGCACGCTTCTTTTTCACGGGAGTATTTGATTTTGAGCGCTTCCGCCCGCGTTGCCTTTCAGGTGAACCGTCAGGGGCATCGACAGCCTGCTCCGCTTCCAAATCATCCATCTACCAAAGAAGAACTGTGATATAAGATCTATTTACAAATATATATTAGAGAAACAGATCGTGGGTGAGGTTAGAGTTCGAGGTTAGGCGCACAACTAACTTCTCGCCACCCTTTATAACGTCTCCTCTATAAATATGACGAGTTTACTCTACTTACCTTGAAATAACACACAGAAGTGAACCCCCTCACATCAAATTCAAATTTTAGCGTACTGTTTACCACTGCTTGCTATAAAAATAATACGACTTGTTTCTTGTACTCCTCCACCGCCTCCTCGAAACCGTAGATAGAGAGAGAGCCAGTGCGGACGGGACTGCCAACTGCTGCCGTAGAAAGCGCTCATAAACTGGCTAAGAAAAATGCTTTTATTGGTCGCTGAGAAGTTCTCTACGATTGAGAACGTCCAAAATATGTATTTTTACGTGTTTCGTGGACATATTTTGCGTAATATAGTGAAATTAAGGAAATCTACAAAAATGGGCGATTTTTTGCCGAAAAGGGCAATTTTGGCAGCCTGCGCGGGCAAAAGCTCTGATCGGGTCTGGCAACACTGGTATTGGCTGAGAAGGTAAGCGAAAAGCTCCTTCTCCGCCTGGGTGAAATTTGGGCTACGCTTTCTGTCACTCATAATAATAATAGTTGTTTTTAGCCCGCCCTTCTGCTTTGTAAAAACTATCTAGCCGGCTTATGCAAACGACCTCGTGTCTGTGTCTGTCTGTCTCTTCTTCCACAAGAAGGAGATGTGCTAGAGACTTCACATTTTTAGGAGATCTGAAGGTTGACTCGCACAACCTAAAACTAGAATAAATATTTGTTTTATGATCTTCTATGGGTAAACTCGGGATGAAGTCCCAAGGATCAACTTGCGGCCGTTTTACTCTATCTCTCACCGTTTAGGCGCTAGAGGGAGTTTCTCTCAGGACAATGGTCCAAAAATAATATATATTAATTTTAGAAAATATTGGATGGTCTCCTAAGGGGTATTTTGTGGAAGTAGAGCCCTTTGGGCGAAAATTTCGTCCGTTTAGGCGCTAGAGGGTCTTTTTTAGACGAAAATAAGCTAAAAATTGCCATAATGAACAATAAGTAGTAGAAAAGGGCCTAAAAACCGCAAAATAGGAAAGAACCCCCTACCCCCACCCCTAAAAAGCGTTTTCTAAGCAGAAGGGTGGGTTGTAGTCGCGGTGCTTCACCGTTACATCCCTTTCTCGTGTCTCGAGGCAAACTCAAAGACGACGGGTTTAAGCGGGCCGAAGGCCCGCTGAATCCTTTGATCGTGTTCTGCAGCAAATCGCGTGACTGGCCCGACCATTGCCGCCAGCAGGTCAAGCTGGCCCGGCCCCTGCCGAACGGAGTTGCCGGCGTAGCGAAGCGGAGCTGGCAACTTCGTTTGGCGGAAGGGCGGGCCTGCTTGTTTTTAGTGATGCCAACCACTGTTGTTTTTTCTACACTTCTCTGCTTTTGTTTATTCTTTCCAACCGGGTAAAGTCAAATGGTTCCAAAAGTAAACCTGACAGAGTTTTTGTCCTTGACAGTGCAACATATGTCAGGCCTGACTTCATTTTCCTAGGTCCTATATCAATATGTGCCCATAAAAATAATTAATAGAAATTATAACTCATGGGTGTCCCTAATAGTTCAGATTTAATTTGGCAAACAAACATAAACAGTAGAAAAATTACCTTTTCTAGAGTAAGTCCTTGTGACTTATAAATAGTGCAAGCATAATTCAAACACACAGGGAACTGTGAAACAGTGTATTTTTTGCCTTGAGCATTTTCATGGGACAGTTGTGTTGGTCCAATAGGTATTGTTCTCAAGTCTAAATCTAAGTACGGGCCTTTGTAAGATTCAAAGTTGCAAATTAAAACCGCTGGAGGGTCTTTTTGTGGTGTTGCATCTGGGTGGTAAATGATGTCAATTACCGTGCCCACAGAACCATTCACCAATCCTTTCTCAACCCAAAGGTTTGTCCGTAGCATGATTTTAGATCCTTTTGATAGAAATAGATCTTTTTCCAAGGTGTCAGTATCAGATAGAGAAACAGTCCCCTTCTTCTGGCTTATTTTGGCAGTAATTTTAGCAACTGGTAATCTTGTCCTTGATTTTGGGTCAATGTTTTGTTTCAATTTATTGTGATTAAAGTCATCCTTTTCTCTGTACCAGGCAGCGGACATGGTGGAGGAATGTATGCAGAATTTTCCTCGAGATGTGTTTTTATGGAACATTTATTCCAGACTCCTTTATCTCCAATGCGGCCATTGGTCCCAACATCTACATAGATAAATCTCAACCCAGCATCCACAATTGCCAGCAAAACTATACTGAACTGACATTAGGAAGGCTTGTACACGCCAGAGGCACTACCACTACTCTTCATACTATTCCTAACTCTCCGAAGATTATTGGAATAAGTTTCTTTTATATTTTTAAATCGGTCTCGAAGTATATCACCTGGGGAAAGAATGACATTGATGTAAGTTATTTAGAAAAGGAGCATAACCTTTCTCACAATTGCTTCGACGCGGATGTGGAAGTAACTTTCACCTCTATGTGCAAAATACATTTCCCTTCAGACATTGTCAAAAAAATCACGAAACTCACCTGTGTGTTATTTCATTTCAGCACTAATTTCGTGCCAAGCCATGGGCTTTAATCAGTTCTTCTGTAAATTTCTAATCTAATATCCGACAACAAGGGATAATCATACACTTTCATTACTAGATCAACCTCCTGCCCCTTGGTAGACCCAGATTTGTGAGAGAGTGAGTGAGTTTCCTCCTGTTCAAGTCTATTTTCAACAGCATTTTGAGAATTATTATCAATAAAAGTCTGGTCATAATGAGGGCTAGTGTCCAAACTTTGAACAGAGTGATTTGGAGGTACATCATCCGTTGTAAGGAGGGTGTCAATGCCAATGTCGAAATTTGGTACACCACCTGTAGAAAGGAAATGTTATCAATAACTGCTATAGCAAATAATATATTATTTTAAATCATGTAACATGGCTTGCATATCCTTGCAAAAAACATACATACCTTTGACTGATGTGACTGCTCCGCTGGGATTAAACTGCTCCTCAAAGAGAACATCATCTAATCATGAAAAAGAGTGAGAAGTCATAAAAACATGGACTATAAAAATTTCAGAAAGATGTCTAATTCATTTTAGTTTAGAGAGCCTATGACATATTGATTAGGCCGGAGCTTTAGGTATCGCAATAGTTATAGATTTATTCGCAGGTATGCCTGCAAATAGACCGCTATTTGCTAGTAGTGCTATCCGCAGGAAATCAAATAAGGACCCACATTATTGCCCAGAACGGGCAGCCCCCTCCTACCTGCGAA
>NW_026267198.1:810330-813991 GCF_000697945.3 Frankliniella occidentalis
TGAATGCTTTTTATCGGAAAATGTTGCTGGAATGTGTCAACGTTAACAGTAGTTTCTCAGACATTTAAAGGCCTGATTTTGATAACAAGTGTTGGGATTTCACATTTGTTCCTTCTTAAAGGGGTTGGATATTCAATATTGTAATGCGCTCTACTTGTGCAGTGATTTTGCAGGAGGAAAGAACCAGAAGTGAAGTAGGTAGTCAACTATATTTATTATTGAACAGAAGTCACAAAACTTAAAGACAAAACGAACATATTGTTCGTCAACAAAAACAAAACAAAATAACGAAAATTACACACATTAAGCTAACTGGGAAAGGACACCGATTGACGCCTCAAACCGCAGTACAGCTGCCTCAAACTTCTCGACAGTCAAATTGAAGGTGTTGATTTCTTTGGACAGCTCGATGCAGTGCACCCCTATGGAATCACCCACACTTGAGACAGTGGCTGTTAGCATGTCTATTGCTTCTCGAACATGCTCCAGGTTCAGACCTAGAAACAAATGCGAAACATGGCTGTAAACCTTAGAAGCGCCAGCCATCATGCCACAAAATGAACTATGGAATACAAACCTGCTTTTGGCTGTTGTTGCAACAGGATGTTAGAAGCGTGAGAAGTCGATGGAGCAGTTGATGTCGATGGAGCAGTTGATGTCGATGGAGCAGCTGATGTCGATGGAGCAGCTGATGTCGATGGAGCAGTTGATGAGCTGGGGCCAGATGTTGACGACAGGGTGGGTGAAGCGATGGGTCGCTGGGAAGCGAGATTAGGGCTGTTCGAAGAGGAAGCCAAATAATAAGATCGAACAGGTGCGTCGTCCCGGCGCCGTTTCAGCTGCTCCTGCTGGTACCACATTCAAAAATACTACAATGCCAAAGAATATGATGAGATTTTGAACTATATAATTAGACAGAAAAAAAGTAAAATAACTTACCAGTGGGTCAGCCACGTCCTCATGTCCCCACAGCTGCTCCTTAGGAACGAATTCCCAGGCACGACAGTAAACTCTGCTCATCCCAAGGGACGCTGGGGCTGGCGGGCCTCCCCCCGTCTTCCCAACATATCTCGCCCTTTCATTATATTGCCGCTTCACTCGGGTTCTGAGGTTGGCGAAAGCCTGTAAAACGACATATAATGCAATGAACAGAAAAAAGACAACGTGTAAAGCAGCAACGTACAGCAAGGAGCTCTTACCTCCTTCCACTTCTCCCCGGACTTAAAAGCCCCACCCAAGTCGTTCAAAGTATTGGCTAGCAACTCCCACTTGCTGTTAACCCGGCCAGCAGCCCCGGGCCCCTTGTAATCACCCTGCATTTCGACATCGTTGCCGTAGATAGTCATGAGCGTCATCCACTGCTTCTCTGTAGGATCTGAAACAAAAGGACAAAATAAGAAAACGAGATCAATAAATGTGACGAGACACATAGACACGTGTTTGGGGAGGTTATGCCAGATGACAGTTGACAGTCACTCGCAACGCCTTGTAGAAGGAAGGAACTTACCGATATTCATGATGGAGATGAATGGACTGCTTGGCTTGGTGCGTCACGGAATACGGAATGGTGAAGTCTGCCGCCTGCCGATAGAATGGGAGTGACCGGAGTGGGGCGGGGTGCCGAGGTGCCGAGAGGAGGTGAGGAGGTGAGGGTGGGGAAGGGGCAGACTTGGCAACAACGGAACGATAGAGCGGATCGAGCGGATCGAGCCATCGAAACCAGGCGAAACGGAGCGCCTGTTAGCTTCGGCTAAACCAGCGCCTTGACCATGGCTAGCACCGAAACGGAATAGCCCTGCAGCCCGTTGTCGAATGTCGTAAAGCACCAGTTTTGCTTTTTTCGAGTGCACTCACTATAAGCGTGAGAGCCGAGTACAGAGGCTCGGGGTCGATTGGGTCCTGATTAATGAACAATATTGCCATTGCTTAAACAATCAAAATGTCACAATTTTCTTTCTTTGTACAATAATGTGAACTGTGTTGTGACCAATAAAATATTTAGAATAATCTTGCTTTTTGGTTAATATTTTTTTTCATTTCAAAGCAGAGAAACAACAGGGAACAAAAATATTACAAAAAAAAAAATAACTATCAGCCTAGCAGTATTGGTGACATCTTGTTCCCTGTTGTTTTTCTGCTTTGTTTGGAAGCAGGGAAACTACACAAGACAAGTTGACACCATGCCTGCTCAACAGTGCTGGTTGCCCCACCTCCACTTTGTACTACGATTCTAAAAACTAATAATACTTTAAACATGCAACAATAACTTTCATGCAGTATAACTAAGTGTTAAAAAAAGGTGACTAACTACTTTGGCCAAATAAAATTATCTTAGGGGAACAAAACAGAAAAACAACAGGGAACAAAGGTACATCACTCCACAGATACACTGTTAAAATTAGTATTGTAAATTTACGATACCTGTATCGTAAACTTTCATAGCGACAAGTGTTGTTATTTATATTACGACACTCTTGTCAGAAAAATATCGTTATTTTACGGTAATATTGTTACAATTTTTTTTCTTAAGATCAGGGATAGGGTCTTGACTATTTCTGTATGGTTTACAACTGTGTCGTCATATTACAACATTCTTGTGAACATACAAACAATATCGTCTAGAAACGACTCGGTCCTGTTTCTCGACAAATAAATCGTTATTTTACAGAAAAAAATTAAAATCGACTAATATTCTTAACTTTTAATTTTCTTTTCATCAAAACAGAGAAAACAACTCATGTCATATCAAAGCAGAAATAACTAGAGAAGATATTAGGAATGTGCATTATTTCTCAATCTGAGCACAAAATTGAAAGTTAAGAATAGTAGTCGATTTTTCTTTTTTTTCTGTAAAATAACGATTTATTCGTTGAGAAATATTTTCTTTCGTTTTAAAACAATGAGTTCCTTCTAATACGATACCAATGTAGTTTTGCCTAAGAATGAATCTTTCCATCATTAAACGGATTTGTCGTACTAAAACAAGCTTACTGTTAATGAATGTTGCTTTCGTTTTCTGTTGAAACAACCATGTTGTTTTTAAACGACAAATTTTGTAAGAAATTTGTCGTAATTTTACAACTTTTTTTAACATTGTAGCACTCAATCACATCCAGCATAGAAGTGACGACATCTTGTTTCCTGTTGTTTTTCTGCTTTGTTTAGAAGCATGAAAACCACATGAAGCAAGTTGAAATCATGCGTGCCAAACAGCCAGTTCGCCCACCTCCACCATGTTAATACTGAAATGAAAAAAATATTTTAAACATAAGAATTAAATATAGCTACTTAACACTTACTTCTCTTCCGCTTCCCTCTCTAACTTCTTGAGCTGGAGCTCAATAACCTTAACCTCCAATTCTTGCTTCTTCTTTTCTCAATCTCGAAGAAGGTGTCCCTCTGTTCCTTCTCTTCTTCAAGAGATTTCATGGTGTCGTTCATCAATGCCAGTTTGGCATCCACGAGTGCATTCTTCTCGTCCTCATTAAGACGAGGACGCCTCCTTATGGCATTCTTCACAAATTCATCCTCCTCAGGTAGGGTCCTCTTCATCAGGCTTGGAGAAGAGGACGAATCCGGGGAGGCATTGGGTGAAGAACCCGGGGAGGACTTGGATGAGGACGCCGGGGAAGCATTAACCCTCAAAGCTGCCGGCTTGGCG
>NW_026267198.1:814041-818749 GCF_000697945.3 Frankliniella occidentalis
GCGCCTCTTCACAGATACGCCACTTCTGCATGCACACGTCGATATTAATTTTTGCAGACAAATTATGGTTCTTACTACAGTGATGAACCCATCGTCATCATCCTCGTCTTCACCACTCTCTTCACTAGATCCAGGAGTGTACTCTTATTCGTAATCGCTTTGGGCGCCAAGGTTCTTAATTGTCTTCTTCGCATTAATTCTTCTTGACTCCTTCGATGCCCTAAGTATTCCAGTCTTCTTCTTGAGAAGCGCTGCCTGGCGCATATCTCTAAGTTCTGAAAAATTTCCAGAACAAGAAATGCTTTTCATCGGTTGTTTAAACAGATCGAGACCGTCCTGTGACGACCCGGTAGTCGGACTGTCTTCGGACGGTCCGGACCAGACTACCGGACTTATTAGGGACTGTCCGGTAGCACCGGCTTTTTCCGGACAGTCCTGGGTGCCGAGGGCTACTTGCGGACAGTCCGGGATCGGACTCGGATTGCTGACGGACTGTCCTGGAACACATTTGGAAGTGTCCGAGACGATCGGACTGCTTTTGGAACAGTCCCGGACGAGTTTTGGAATGATTTCGTTTTATAAGGGTTTTAAAAAGCAGAAGGGCGGGCTAAAAACGTGAATTGTTCACGCTGACGCTAGCAAGATCGCAATTGACAGAGAATTATTGCCCATTAAGTCCCCTCCTGATAGGTGTGGCAGAACGAGATGACGAAAGCGGTCCCCTGAGGGGGTAACTGAGGACAGGACGACAAAAGCGTCCCCTACTTTGAGAGGGGGAGGGTTAACTAGGCAACTACTTTAGGGGCACGTTAGAACGGGCCCGCTTTAAAGATTTTTCAAAGCTGACGGGTACACTAAGAAGAAATCTTTAGTATTTTACACTTACTTCACTTGGACATTTCGGCATACCATCATCCTAAAAAAATTAGCCGTGGAAAAATTCAGGAGACTTTTCATGTGTTCAGCATAATTCTTATAGGTTCCAGGCTGCGCCTCACCCAAGGTCAACATAAGTCTTATGTATTCCTTAATTTTTCAAATTCTGTGAGAAGCTGCCAGTCACTCACACCCTCACAAACGTAATTGACATAGCCTGAAATTCTTTTGACAGGTGTCCGCAGCTGATCAATCTTTCTTTTCAGATCGGGATTCTGAACCGCCAGTTGCTTTAGCGACTTCATGATGTACGTGTCATCCTCGTACTCCGGATAACCCATAGCCTTCAATCTTTCCTTCACACTCTTTCCAGTTTGTTTCGGCTCTTTCCATTCTTCGTCACTCTCATCATCCTCATTAACCTGCAAATTTTTAAAGTAAATTATAGTTCTGTTGTGTTCTGCATAATCATGTGCTTGTAAATTTGGGGGAGCCCGGGTCAAAATCTCCGACGACTTTTTGCGTTGGTTTCGTGTTTAGGTGAGGTCAAAAAATACATAAGAGAACGCGCGTAGTAGACTAGATGGAGCCTGATAAATTCAGCTCAAGAACGCATTTAAAACACCAAGAAAACTCGAAGAAAACGCAAAAGAGGGCTAAGTGCTCAGTCGCTTATTAAGAGGGCGGGCTACCATTCCTGGCCGAGCCGTTTCGGGGTCCCTCCGCAGCACCGCCAGCGCCTCTCCGCGCACTCTTCAACTCGTCGCCACGGCCAAACGGTTCAAGATATCAACACCAGGATTGGTATGCGAGTCTGAACTGGTTGTATCCCTCACCCGTTTGCACCATTATTTTTTGCGATTTTTGGTTTAGGCCCTATGGCACGTTGGCTTTCGTCGACTTTCGTCCACAACAACTTTTTACTTCCCCTCTGAGCCCAGAGGCGCTAAAGAGCCAACCTATCTGAATCTTACCTGTGACGAAGGGAGTGCCATCCGCACTTACATTGCCCACCGCTACAGCATGATCATATTCTCTCTTCCCAGCCTCAAGCATGGCCGTCATCGACTCCTCCTTGATGACGTCTGCTAGCATGTCCTCGTAGCGGCCGTACGTCTTCTTGGTCGGGGCGGGCATGTTGAGGGCACCGGCCAGGGTGCGCACCGCCTCGTACCTTATGCCAGCCTCAACCGTGCCAAGTACCATGCTAGTGTTGACATCCACTGTTGGGCCCGCGTCCGTCTGGAATTTGGTGACCAGGCTGCATACCTGACATTGGTGATATATCAGAGACCTGAACCCTAGGCGAGTTTCTCCCACACATTCATAGTCCAAAAACGAGCAATATCCGCCAACATGCTTATCGGCATTGATCTGCGCTACAAACTCGTCATATGTGATCGTGATCAGTCTCCGCCCATCTGTTTGGGGGAGAGGCTTGTACTTGACGAGCCCTCCTGCAGCCAGGTTGGCCTCATGCCTTTTGAGAGCAAAGTCGGGAAGTTGCGTCCTGGGCTCCAGCTGCGGCCGCCAGCCCGTGCCGCAAATGGGTGACACACTGCTGCTGGCCTCGCAGTTGAACACGCCGATCCCGCTCACGGGGGTGGACGCCACGGTGCCCTCCCTCGGCTTCCGCGGCGCTGCAGATCCACCTGCAGGTAGGCTCGCGGCGCCCGCGGAGGAGCTGAGAGCGGCGCGGGGCGTCACCGGCGAGGCAGGGACCTCTAGCTCATCTCCTTCCTCTTACACGGACGACGGACGGACGGACGGACACGAGAGCGGTTGCATAAGCCCTTTTTTAAAAGCATAGGGGTGGGCTAAAAATAAAGGAGCACACCATTTGCCGTTAGTCTAAATATACACCATCAACATAAGATCAAAAATTTGAAAAATAACTCACAGCATAATATTGCCACTCCCTCCTACTTCCGCCACTAGTATTATTGTGGTCCTTAACGGCCTTGTATTGCTTCTTCATTACACTTATCTTACTTTTGAACTGGCCGCCAGCGACTCCCAAATTCATCTCCTCATTCACGGCACGGAACCCTGTTCTACTTTAGCAAAAGTGGGGCACTCGTGTTTTAGTTCGGTAATGTGAGGCACCGTCACATTACCTAAAATCTGACAGTCTACCACGCTAACAGTGTACCGCACACTGTTTGTTTTATAGTGCGTCTAATCCGAAAAGCGGTACTAAGTACTCCTGATTCCTTCCTGCTTCTTTTGGCCATGGTTATCCTCGTCAAAAACGTGGAGGCTAAATAGCTGCTCTAGGTTCAGATACTGAGGGATACACTTAAATGTCCCGTCCGCGTGGGCTTTCCACCCTGGCCTCACACATTGTGCAACGAAGGATTCTCGAAAGAGGTCGTTACCCTCTGAATCCTTAGCCCAGTTCGTCCAGTTAGGGTGGCGCAGTGTCTCCTGCAGGTTCAGAAGGTCGGTCGGCGTAGGAGGCACATGCGCCCTCCTGATTCGCTGCATCATTTGAGATGCAGCAGGAAACGCATACGCCCGTGCTCCAAGGCGAAACCCGCGAAAATTAAAATACGTTTTTAAGGGCTTGCCCGTTATAAGTATCTCCTTATCATCACGTACTTTCTGCTGACTGACCTTGCACTTGCGTTGTCATGTAGACGACGATACCCTCGGAACTTTCCCTTCCAAAGTGCCTTAGCTCATTTCTGAACAGTATCAGATCCAGCGTTTCCAAATCGGGCTCGTGGTTCTATTCTCGAATTGGGTACACATTGTCACCACTGAAGGCCGCAGATCCCTGGCAGCCTCCAACTTGACATTTGACATGCGTCAGCACATCACCACTATGGGACAAAAGGTAAATAAAGTTGAGATGGAAAAAATACAAATCTCCCACCAGAAAGACCTTCAACTCTCTCCATTCTCCTGCAACAAAAGAAGAAAGCGATAAAGAAAGAGCACACTCTCACCCCATGTTCCGTTACCATCACTGAACACCTTCACGTAGGGTGCGGCTGCCTGCGCGTTTGACAAGATGCTGCTCAGATCAGCACTCCTGCCACCCTTCAGCCGTATGAAAATTTTCGCGTTCCTGGACTCTGAGAAGAATTTCTTTATGGTTCTGCAGAAATCCGCCCCCCGTTGCCGAATCAGTTCCGCTCTGATCTGAAAAGGAATATTAATTGTAATGCAACAGCTGTTCCATCCATCCCTCTATAACCACGCATACTTATATAACGCACTCATACCTCGGCTCTCCTCTTAAGTGGAGGGTATAACTCTTGCACATTTGGCCAGAGCGTGCCGGTGGAGATCATCCACGTCCGCTGGAAGATGGCGGACGACTCCATGATTTCCTCCTCCTCAGCGGCCCTTTCCTTAGCATCGACCTCACCTTTTTCCAGTGACCGGAGTGTGTCCTGCTGCTCCTTGGCCAGTGTCCTGTTCATTCCCATGTACTGTTGTACCTGCGTCCATAGTCAATGTTTATTAGTCGTTATGCCTATGATCACCTCGTCGTCCGTTCATCATAGGAGTCCGCATACTCACCACAGGGTACTGCCTCTTTCTCCTCTTCGACATGATGGCCAGGGGAATTCCGTCCTCCCCTATTAGGTCGTCTGACTGGTCGTTCTCCGCTTCGGACTTCGTCCGCCTTTTATGGTTGTACTTCTCCCGGATCCGAAACACAAGGCTCATGTCCCTGTGCTCTTGCTCGTCCCTGCTGAGACCGTGCTGCTCCTGCTTCTCTGCGAGCTCTAGGCGCATGGTCTTAAAGCGCTGGACGAGCTGACGCGTCCAGCTCGCCTGCACCAAAAAAATTAATTAAAAATCAATCTTATAGTACACT
>NW_026267198.1:818799-819788 GCF_000697945.3 Frankliniella occidentalis
AAAATGCAGTCAAGGCAGTAGACACTATCTGTCTTCACAGAGTACGATAACCAGGTTCTTCTCTGAAGCGTCCCACCCCTTAATTTACGAAAGTACCAGCTAGCATGGAAAGACCTATCTACCCCTCCAATTTCTGTTTTGGGGAAGGCGTGCCCTTTTAAATCACCCGCATTCGGTTGATGAGGCCCTGCTTGAGGTATTTTGTTTATGACTGCTTCAGAAAAAGATTCAATATGGCAGAAAGAAGAAGGCTCTTTAGGGTCAAAGTCAAGTTCAACATCACGTTCTTCTAATTGTACATTTTCTTCTTTTGAAGTGCCTTCATCTGCTGGCGTCACAAGAGCGGATGTGGATGTGATGTCTTTGACTTCGTCTTCACTCAGCAAAACCTCCACCAAATCAGCTTCTGACGGCCCCTACACCTCCTGAAAAGTCAGTTCGGACACTGACACACCAACACCAACGTCACCGTCACCATGACTGTCCATGTCACTACCACCGCCTGACACCGACGAATCCAAAGTGTCCACCACCCCATCACAGATGTACTCGGGAACTAAGGAAATGAAGAAAGAAAGAAAAACACCGAAAACCTAAGAACCTCGGGATAACAAAAAAAGGAATGGGAGATGAAAAAAATGTGCGCCTAATGTGCACCCACACTGCAACGATCTGGTGGTACCTGCTGTGTCACTTCCGTCACCGTCTTGGTAATCATCACCGTAACCGACCGTCACCACCAGAGCCAGAAGGAGAAGGACTGCCTGTCCTCCGTCTCTTGCCACCGCCACCGGAACCGGAACCAGCAGGAGCAGGAGAAGAGGCGTCTACAGGAAAATGTCCAGTATGAGTATGAGACCCAGAATAAAGATAAGTAAAAACCATGTGTGTGTTATGTATTGTTATGGAGCTGCGATTTCATCGCAGAAAGTAGTGTTTACACTAACTAACTAGCAGAAGCAGACGGCTTCTGCTCCGCGCCTTCCCCT
>NW_026267198.1:819838-822849 GCF_000697945.3 Frankliniella occidentalis
GTCTTTTTTAGACGAAAATAAGCTAAAAATTGCCATAATGAACAATAAGTAGTAGAAAAGGGCCTAAAAACCGCAAAATAGGAAAGAACCCCCTACCCCCACCCCTAAAAAGCGTTTTCTAAGCAGAAGGGTGGGTTGTAGTCGCGGTGCTTCACCGTTACATCCCTTTCTCGTGTCTCGAGGCAAACTCAAAGACGACGGGTTTAAGCGGGCCGAAGGCCCGCTGAATCCTTTGATCGTGTTCTGCAGCAAATCGCGTGACTGGCCCGACCATTGCCGCCAGCAGGTCAAGCTGGCCCGGCCCCTGCCGAACGGAGTTGCCGGCGTAGCGAAGCGGAGCTGGCAACTTCGTTTGGCGGAAGGGCGGGCCTGCTTGTTGTTTGGACTAGAAACTAAAATCCTCCCACACAATCACAGGTGCCTGCCGACGCAATGGTCAAGAACAATACAATGGGCCTGGAAATTGAGCTCCAAAACTCCGCACTGCCCCTTTCATTCTTGTGTAAATGGCAACGTTGCACCGTTAGTTGACGGAGGGCGGGCTAACGAGGGTCACAGCCTGGTGAAAGACGTCTGGCTTAACTTGCCGTGAACTTCTCTGCATTAGGCTGACGGTCCGTCAGCTAACGGCGCGTCAGCCGAGAGTTGGTAGAAGAGGGCCTTAACAATTGAGGACTACCAAAACAGAAAATCAATCAGGACACAGGTTCCACGTCAGGGAAAAAAGAAATTACCTTGCGGCACTAATGACATGTTTCTTTCTCAGTTGTTTTTCTGCTTTGCTAATCCACAGTTTAGCAACAGAAAACCGACTTTAAAAGATGTATAAAAAATACTTCAGGTATGAAATCCTAAAAGCACTCCACTTAATAACATGACAAAAAATTAAAAAATAATCAGTAATGTTTTACTCAAACACAGCCAACAACTAATCACTATCTCCGGAGGACGAAGAGGATGAACTGTCTGCCACTTCATCCACTTTCCTCTTCTTGTTTGAAAACACCAGCAGCTTCAACATCCCTTTCCTCCTCTTATCCTCTTTTTTCGCCTTCATTTTCTTAACAACTACCAAGTTAAGAAACTGAGCATCTTTCCTACTCGCATCCTCCTTCAAAAAATTTAATATTTCATTTGAGTTTACTCTCTTATGTCCTTTCGGTTTAGCCGACTTTTTAACATCACTGAATCGGTTTTGGGCCTCTTCTTCATCCTCCTTTTCAGCCCCCAGCACCTCCTCACTCCCGTCAACATGAGTGGATGGTTTGTCATTCCCTCCCAAACTGTGCTCTGATTTATCTTCGGACTACATAGAGTCCTGACTGAAGATTCAGCGGGCTCAACTTTGCAGTATATTTCAGGACATCGAACACATTGCCGAAATAGTCTGGCTTCTTTCCTAATGAGGCACTACCAGTCTTCTTGGGGCCGCTATTGGTTACTATCAGCAATGTCTGTGCCTCCATGTTCCGCCACTTCTGGGAAACTACTTCTGACCAATCACGGTCCCCAAACGAATACCCCATCATCTCTAACCGAGTCTCTAACTCCTTGGCGAACAGGGCAATCACAGACTTCTTGGTTTTGCTTTTGCTTTGCAAAAGACTCTCATACTTGTCCGACTTCGTCATGGTCAATAACTCATTTCTTGCTGCGAAATCAGCATTTGTAGGGTTCCTATTTTTAACCCAAATTACGTTGGAGGAAGAGGTGGAAGATCTTGAACCGGCCGCTGGCGTGAGTGCTGGACCATTTATTTCTTGATTGAAGGCATGCAATGAGTGATCATTGCACTTGCTGGTGCTGGCGGTACTGTGATCGGGGCCCGGTGCAGCGGCTCTCTGATATAGAATCACTTTTGTAGTACCATGCAATATCGTCACCGCTTGAGGCAGCATTACAACAGGAACGTCCGATATTTTTTTAGCTGAAATTTAAGACCCAATTTAGTTGTAAAATCTCGAGAGTACGACAATGCTTGTAAACATAACCCCAGGTTGTACTTACCGGCTCGGTCAAACACATAAAATGTTTTCTGATCTGCACCAAAAATTATTTCTCCTATAGGATTAGTAACCAGCGCATGCTGGCCGATGTTAAAATTAATTGACATGATTACTAAACAGCCTACCACCCTCCTGAAACTGGTTGGCCGGTAGGAGCTACCAGCCTATCGCGCGACGTCACAACCCCCCTCCTGCCACTAACGAAAACGGCTCTGGTAGGGACTGGTAGGGGAACGAAAAGACGCCTCATGATGACAGCCTACCAAGTTAATAATGTGAGGGGCCGAGGGGCCTCACTACGTGGTGTGAGGGGCCTAGGCCAGAGAAGAAACCAAGCTAGCCAAAAATGAGAAAAAAATTCTGTTTTGGCCGGGTCACGCGTGGCTGGCACTCGGGTGCCTACAACCCTTGACTCACGCACCCAGAAAACTGAGTTCTTGGATCAAGTACAGTGTTCTTGATCCAAGAACTCAGTTTTCTGGGTGCGACCATTCACTTCCTATGGTACCCCGATAGCGTCAACGAGGCTCTGGCGCCCAGCCCTGGCACCAGGGGTGGGTAAGGTAGTCCATCTCCAGTACCTAGGTAAGGTAGCGGTACAATTGTAAAATGACTACCTAGGTAGGTATTAGGTAGTTTATCTAGCTCACTACCTAGGTAAGGTAGTAGGTACTTTCGTCCGGTACCTAGGTACTTTTTAGGTACTTTTAGGTAGTCAAAGTCAAATAGTTGCCGAATAACCATGTAATGTTTCTCAAGAGCCAAGTAAGGTAATTACGACCTCGATCACAGAAACAGACGCAAATAAAAATAAATCTTGCAGAGGCTCATGTGTTTATATTCTTTACAGTGCACACCTAGAATCCCTGAGCCATTCCCTTGAATATATAAAGGGAAGCGTTAGAGGCAATTCAATGACAAGTAGGCACAATATTTAAATGGTAAATCAGTATATGTAATTCAAATCTGATAACCTTCAAAAATAAAATCAATTTAACCCTTAAC
>NW_026267198.1:823044-835053 GCF_000697945.3 Frankliniella occidentalis
CAATTTTTAACATACTCCAGGTCCACAGAGACCTGAGACAAGAACCTTTCAAGCTCAGCGTGTGGCCCTCGCGGAGCTGGTTGTTCTTGCCTCTGTGGTGCCAAAAAACTGAAAATAAAAGATCGGTTAAAAAATAATTTTCAAAACCTAAATATTGCGGACGGCGTTGTTTCCCTTGTCCACTTCCATGGGTTGAGGGTCGTCCACGTTTTCCCCGTCGGGCTCGCCCTCGCTTCTACAAGGGGCTGGCAGTGACGCAACCCGTTCATATCTCGGTACCTGGCCAGCAACTGCCGGCAGCAGGTCAGGTAACCGACCGACACGTACTTCTCCCCTTGGAGAGGTCGAGCGTTTCCGCCAGAGGTTCCATCATCTGAAACAAAAATCGTACCTTGCTGCAATGCGCGTCCAAACACGGTTTAACAGAAATGAAAATAATGGTCGGTAGTGCTTACTTTGACGTACTCCTGCAGAAACTCGACCTCTCGCACAGTTAGGGAGTCGACGTTGAGCGTTTGGCAGGCGGCAGGCGGTTCCCCACAAGAACTTCCTAGACTGCTTGAACTCTCAGAATCAGTTGAGCCGTTGCTAGCAGTGCTGACGGGTTTCACTGTGGGGCTGTTTTTATTGACTTCATCGATGTCGCCGAAAAATTTAAATCAAATGGGTTTCGACCCAGTGCAGTTTTGTCCTACTTTGTCCTTTGCAGAGTTGTACTTCTTCTTTAAGTCTTTATATTTGCTCTCACATTGTTGAAAGCTAAAACTCTAGTATTTATTCCTGGGCTTCTCAGCTGCCAGGCAAGCAGCAACTTTCTCCCACTTTCGCCAGTTTGAGAGAGCAGTGCTATCAAACAAATCTTTAAACTCCGTATTCCTGAAATGGATAAGGAAACGTACTGCATCGTCGTCATGCCACTTAGCACACTTGCTTGGTGACACATCGTCATCATCTGCACTCAACAAGCAGAATCAAAACTGGTACATTTAAAAAGTACTTTTCAATTTCACATGTACAAAAAGAGTAAAGAGAGGAATATTTTGCAAAATGAATGAAACACGACATACCTCTAGCATTCTCAAGATTTGTATTTAACTTATGTGGATAATATTGCCTCATTTCATCATTTTCTTCGAAATATACAAGGCAATTGGCTGTAGAAAAATGCATTTATATTACAACAAAAATACAATGAGTTTGAGGAGCCGAGGTTATACTTAACTAGAACTTACCGATTACATCCATGCACGCCAACAATTCTGAGTTATCTTCATTTCTCATGAGCTGACCATTGTCATTTTTGCACAAGCGGTATTTGCTGTAATCAAAAACGGCCATTCTTCCTAAATTTCCCCAATATCGAATCAAAAATGCTGTGTGTGCATTTTTTAATGACTGCGAAATCTATTTTCTTACCAAAACAAGGGCAATATTTTGTGGGGGGGGGGAGTAATTATTCTCTGCGACGGAGCGCAGTTTTGGCTTGGACTCACTTTCGACATCTTTTGCTGCCGCCTGTACATATTTTGAGTGAGTAGAGTTTCTTGCGGCACCGGCGGCGATGAGGCCACACTTGTCCGGCCATTCCCTTGAGGTAGTCGTCGAAGCCATCCTTACGAGTTGCGCTATCCTGGAGCAGGCGGAGAAGTCCCGCAGTCACCAACACACTGTCTGACGCCGTCTTAACCAGGGTGCAGAGAACTCACACGCCAAAAATACCATCAGCTGACGGGGCACCCACATTGTCATCCCCATTCATTCTCCCGTTGGCGCTCTTGGCGCGCGGGAACCGCGGGGCCGAGCGCGCTGGGGACATGGCTGCCGCGAAGTTCACAAACACAATCACATACAGCACACAGACACTTTCACATGCCAGCACCACATAAGAAATCATATCACATCTGTTCATGTCCAAGTAGTCAGACGACGGAATCTGCCTTTCAGTAAAGGAAATGCCCTTTCAATAACTTGCCGTGTTTTGGCATGTACTACATTAAAGTTGTTTTTGTGCCTCAGTCATTGCTCCATGGTCTTTAAAAAATAGGATAAGCCAAGACAGAACAGGGTGATATATTTTATCACCAATAATGTAGGCTTTTAATGGGAACATCCTGCCCTCCTCTTCCCTAATTTTTCTCAATATGGGAGAGTTCCTAAGCACAACGTAGATCACCGACACTTCCAGGATATTCAGCGACGCAGTCCAAACATTTTAAGCTCTGAATTACAAATCCCTTGCAGTTTTACTGTATACCTCTTCTTTTTGTAAGCAGGGTGTGCTAACTTAACTTAACTTTATTGTTTTTACAAATTTTAATGTTGGAGTTACCAACCCTACCATTTATCAGAAATCTGAATATTAACGTTTTCCCCTTTATAGCAATACGTGAAGTTATGATCTTACAACGGTAACATTAATAACTTTTGCGGATAAACTTCGGAATTTTCGTTATTTTTTAACGTTATAGACCATAACAAAAATCGCACCCAAATTAATTTTTGTTAGTCGATTTAACGTTATTGTTTCGACAACAGAATTTTTGTTATTGAATTGTCAATAGACCGTTTTAGGGTTTGGTGATTATAAGAAGAAAAGAATAACAAACCGGAAAAGCACTGCCTTCTAATCGCCCCCCACCCTCCGTCCCTCTTCACCCCTCGCCCAACTGTTTCCTGTTTCGGTTATTCTTTTCTTCTTCTTGTCACCGCGACTGAAATTGTCTATTAACTCAAAAAATATTAACATTTATCAGCGCCCAAAAGCGGCAATTCTCGAATCGGAATAAGTAAGTAGCGAAGTACACTACAGACGGCGTGGGGGGGTAAGTTTAACGGTGTGTTCAGGGTACAGCACAATTTCGGTAAGATCCTGCGTTGGATAAAAGTACGGATGAACAGTTATATAATTCATTAGGATGCAGGTTCTCTTCTCTCTCACTTCGGATTCGGAGTGTGGTTTGGGAGGGGAGGGGGGCAGGGGCTGATGCCCCGCAACCGCCCCCAGATACAGGCCACCCGGGCCGGAGCAGAAAATAGACTTTAGCGATCAGCTAGTTAAGCAGACCAGCCTGCGATCGCGTCTAGAGGTTAACTAGGCCGTGTGACACGTTCTGTGACGTTGGGTCTACTACACCTAGTCGCGGTTGCATATCAACTCGAGAGATATGGCAGTGTTGGTTCGAGCCGGCCCCCACGAGAGTGCGTGCCACCGTCGTGCCTGTTCGACGGCGGTGGCACGCACTCTCGCGGTGGCCAGCTCGAACTAACCCAGTCATATCTCTCAAGTTGATGCCAAACCGGGGTTTGTCCTGGTAGACCAATCGCCCCATCAAATACGCGCGAGTCCACTGAACGGTACCGTTCAGCTTTACGTAAAGCTCTCAAATGCGTTGACGATGTTCCACCGGCTGGGTCTGGGTTGGGCTTCAGCCTCTCGGACCGAGATTTACTTTTGATCTCGGGACTTTACTGTCCCTGACACCGCAACACACTTGTGGCACTGAAAACTCCAGTTTCCTATATCCGCCAAACGTGCAGAGGCACCCGTTTGGTTGGATTCACATTTAACGTTATTTAGGTATCAAAGAATGTTATGAGAGATAATGTTATTTAAAAAACTTTTACAAAAAGTTATAAGGTATAACGTTATTTTTAATCTTTGTTACTCCAACTAAAGTTAAATAATTTATACTTAATTCCGAGTTATCGTTTTTAACGTTAACTCGAAAATCATTCGAATTTTGGGCGAAATATTTCAACTACCCGAAAAGAAATAAGAAATTTCCGTTAGTTTCCGAATTTTCGTTAATGTTAAGTTATGTTAAGTTTGCACACCCTGCCTCCGAGCTCCCTTTCCCCCACCGCTACTGCCCCCTACCGCCTCTCACGGGGGGACTTTTTGAACGCAACCCGGGCGCTTATTTCGAGAAGCTGAGCGAGTTCGGCGCCCGACCCCCAGGAAGCCCTCTGATTGGTCGAAACATGTGTCGTCCGCGTCAGGACGCTCGGAACCGAGACCCCCGACTCGTCTGCTGCGAGCAGTGTTACCTCGGGTTACCGCGAGCAGCGGTAAATTGAAAGGTTTGCAAACATGACAACGGTATAAATCGTTCTTGTAGCAGACAAGTCAGTGTTTCTTGATGTGAGGTACACCAGAATTAACACTTTGAGAAAGCTTATGGTTTCTCTTCCTCTTACTAGGCCGCTTTTCCACCTTCCAACCTTCGATTTTGTGCAGCCTTTTGTGAGCACAGGTTCAACTTGTTTCTTGTTTTGCTCAGTCGTTTCCTTCATTTGCTCTTTCCTGGTGCACGTCGCTGAATAGCTGGATTATTAACTCCTATGTCGACTCCAAATCTGGCTTTTTGGTAGCTGAAGGCTGCTGTTGTGCGCATCAAAGCATCATAAGCAGAATTATGGTTCTTACAGTTACCCATCTGCTTTGTTGTCTTCTGCATTTGTTTCAGGAAGCCATTTTTGTTTGATTCAATGCCAAGCTTATAGATGCTTTTCCATTTGTCCACAAAGTTCTTAAAAACTTCATCCCCATCAATATCTTCCTCAGGAACTGCTTCAGGTGAGTCTGGTCTTTCTTGAATTTCAACCTCCATGTTGGAAATCGAGGACTGCAGTTAAGAGCTTCTGAAAAGGTAGCTGCAGCATTCTCCAAATGAAATAAATCCCTCTCGAAGTCCTCTACTTTTTTCTTTTTTGTCTAGGAAGAAGGATTCCTTTGGACATTCATTGCCAAACGCAAGCTGCCCTACATGATAGCAGTCAGCCGATGTGATGATAGGCTGATTTGGAAACATTCTGCCAAACTTCTGTTGGACTAGTTCTTGATGTTTGCAAAATGCTCTTGCAGCACCTGCTTTGCAAACACAAGCACCAAAACTCACTGTCACTTCATATGTTGGCTCACCCCTTTCTGCACTAGGTACATGGTAAGTATCCTCATCAATTACAACAATTTTTTCAGCCATCTCAGGAGGCATTCTACTGAGAAGGTCATTGTAGATTAATGTACCCTTGTTACCTCTTCTGTAGGCAAAACGACTCAATCTTGTTTGCAGGTAAGTCTCCCACGCATCACTGATGTATTCAACCAGAGCAGAAGCATTGAAGGCTTTTGTCCTTTGTAAGATGACATCCTTCAGTACACGAACCTCTGCAAAATTGTTGGTATGGTGGTCTCCCATTGGTAAGTCTGCTCTGAAGAGCTGCACCCATTCTCTTTTGTTCTCTAGCAACCCAGACACTCTCTTTTCATAGTAATCTGGTGACAATGTTTTCAAGTCTTCAATAGACTCCTCAAGGACCTCCACAGATGCAGCATACTGGATCTGAAAAAAAATAAGGCATAGAACTACTGAAAGCAATCTTTTTAAATGCTAGTATTTTTATCTGTAATTTCGACACCTGAGAAGAACAACCGCTTACCTCCGCGGACTGGAAACAAACCAACTTACCTCTGCAACCCTAAAACAAAACCGCTCACCTCTGGGACACGCAAACAAAGTCGCTTAAATGACTTTTTGACACATTTTGAGATACGGGTATCAAAATGATCAGTGAAAAATTCTCTTTCGAATGATACCCATATCTCAAAATGTGTTAAAAGGTTGTTTGCGTGTCCCAGAGGTAAGCGGTTTTGTTTGAGGGTTGCAGAGGTAAGCGGGTTTGTCTCCAGTCCGCGGAGGTAAGCGGTTGTCCTTCTCAGGTGTCGATTTTCAGTAATGTTCAGTTCAGTAATGTTTCTGTGTGAAGTTTTTGTATACCTTTTGAAAAGCCTTCATCAAAGTTTTTTTGCGTCTTTTTCTGCATTGGAATTTAACCACTGCCATTCAGCTTGTCCAACATGAAACCCACAGAGCATCTGAAGGCTCTCTGGCCAAACATTGGCTATTGCTCCTTTTTCTGCTGAAGAGTTGTCAGTCATAAACAGAGTTGGATGCTGTAATAGAAATTTGTATGTGTTATTATTTGTTTTAATTCTAGAGAAGAATGGTGGGTAATAATTCACTTACTGATGCTCCACCAAATGCATTTGGGAAAGTGGCATTGAACAACTCAAAAGCTGACTGATAGCTTTCAGTTGTCTGTGCCTCATGCAGTAAGACTCCAATTGGTACAGCTCCAGCTTTTGTCCCTGTTAGCAGCAGAGCGACGTTGCAATTGGTTGAGTCACAACTGGCAGAAGTGTCCAAAAATATGATGCTCTCAGGGGTATAATAAGATTGAACTCGTATCATAACAGGTGTTGCCACAACCACAGCCCAAGGACTTTCGTCCCTTACTTGTACTATCACACCTAGAATTTAGAAAATATTAGATAAGTATATTATTGTTGTCCAAGTTGTTGTGTTCATTAAAAAAACATAATTCTTTTCTTTCCTACTCACCTTTTTGTTTGTACAGGCTTATTTTCTGCTTGATTGCTACCAAGGGATCATTTAGTGGTCCAATGTGAAGCTCTCGCCCCACACTCTATGCCACCAATAGACAGTTTTTGGGTGGGGCAAGTAGTGGCTGTCCGCCAAGAGTTCTCTCCCATTATCTTGAGCAAGCAGAACGGATTCGTGGAGACGTATTGCAACTGCAGGTGAAGCCCCCTCTCGAAACTGATCTTCAAATGCAGCTCAAAGTATTGTGCTTTGTTTCATGAACTGCAACACACCTGAACTCTCAACATTGTGGTTGTGCCCTCCCTTAAGGGGGCAGACCTGTAAAAATCATCAAAAAGTTCAATTTTTTTTTTTGTTGCCTCAAAATATTCTTTCATCTTTCATCTTTCTAATGACGCAAAGTGGATGTTGAAATTCGAAAAATTGCGCTCAGGAGAGCCCAAAACGTGCTGCTAGTGGCCGGGTGGCTGGACCGCTAGGGCTCGCTTCGCCGCTCAGGACAGGATACACGACGAGGAAGGAGCCCTATAGAGCCCCGGAATCTTTTAGGACTAGTTCAGTAAGTTGCCCTGGCTTTTGGTTCGTCGGTATACACAGGCACTGAAAACTTTAAACTCGTTTTTCTCGGAATGACTTTTTGCAAACGGTGTGCAACCTCCAGGCCGTAGTTTTGGAGCTATCGACTTAATATTTGGCCCGAATGTTGTCCATTTATGTGCTCAGGATCTGACAAGGGCGATTTTTTATAACTCAATTGCTAGGTACCCAAACCAGGGGAAAAGTACCAAATTTTAACCCATTTATTTGTACTCATTTTTGGGGAATTTTTTTTCAAGTATTTTGGAGTGGAAATTTAAAAAAAACCTCCTGTCAGATCCTAGCTTCATGTTTTAAGAGAATCTTGCAATTGTTTTTACTGTTGCAAACCCAACGTTTCAGGCACAATCGTGCAAACCGCAAAGACCTACATCGGCTACAGTTCAAGGCCATGCTGGCCATGTTTGTGAAGGGGTCGGCACCGCTCAGTGGCCAAATTGTGGGGCCGCATCTTTACTTTATTTCTACGCGCAGCACTAAACCTCTGAGTCGCACCAGTTTTTTAAAATAAATTTTTCCCCAAACCCTTGTATTTCACAGGTCTGCCCCCTTAACTGTTACTATGCCTTGTAGTAGATGTTTGCCTCTCAGTAATGGATCTTTCTATGTACTTAGTGTCAATTGTAAGAAGCTTGATTTTAAGACTCATAGTCATTTCACAGTTACGATTTTTATTACTCTTGCCCACTGGTAGCTTCTTGTTTTTATTGCTAAATACACAGGCATACTTCTTGAGAAAGTCAGACCTAGTTGTAAAAAAAGAAAAAAAGGAACATTTTAAGTTAATTATTGTTGCACACATTTTAAACATAAAAGGTCTGTGTTTTGTTTTGGGATGTGCTTACCTCACTGCATTAGGATAAGTCTGCGAAACTATCCAGCTTGTTCGACTTACTTTACTTTACTCTTCAAGCCATTTCTCTGCCTCCCTCTCAAGTGAAAATGGAACTCTATAAACCACTTCATTTTCACTTCTTTTTTTCTGAAAGCCTAACCGTCTGAAAATCTGCTACTCTTATATCCTCCTTCCCCCTTTTTTGTAGTAGTTGAAATGGAAGGCATTATTAACCTGCTGAACTACAGCTTTACACCTGTTTCTTTGTATTTCTAACTTTGGTGTTGTTTTGAGAGTTTTGAGTTCAAATTTAGTCCTTGCATTCCATACCAACCCTTCGGCACTAACATTGTTGCTCTTGTTGTCCATTTTTTTGGCTTATATTTCGTTTCTTACTACCTGTTAACAAAATGTTGATGTTAACTGTCGCGTTTTTAGGTGTTCTTGCTATTGTTTTGTATCAAATACCCTCATCAATTTTATTCCAATCATATAGTGACTTTCTTATTAGCCAACTGCTCTGATCTATAACTTCCCTATTGGGGTTTTTGGCGGGCTTTCTGCTAACCCTTATTCATGTTCATGTTCATATTCATTTATTTTCACTCATTTTGCAAGTATGTCAAAAGGAGATACAAACCCAAATATTTGCTGGTGATTTCAGTGGAGTCAGTGAACCAACGGCACACAGAATAGTGCACAGAGTGACCCGTGCAATAGCTTCACTCTACAAAGACCACATCTACGTCCCCTACGATGATGCAGCAATAGCAAAGACTCAACTTGATTTCTACCAAATAGCCAAATTTTCCAGAGTGCTGGGAGCCGTGGACTGTACCCACATCAAAATTCGATCCCCAGGAGGTGAGGGTGCAGAATACTACAGGTGTCGAAAGGGATACCTTTCCCTGAACTGTCAAGCCATCTGTAATGCCAATATGGAGTTCTTGGATTTGGTAGCGCGCTGGCCAGGCAGTGTCCACGATCAAACAATTTTTGATGCATGCAGGCAGAGGGCCCTGCTTGAGGAGAATCACTATGGTGATGTGTAGCTTGTTGGTGATGGTGGGTATAGTTGTAGGAAATATATGATGACTTCCCTCTCGGAAGTTACAACACCTGCAGAGAACCTTTATAACGAGTCTCAAATTAGAACAAGGAATCCTGTTAAGAGACTGTTTGGGATTTGGAAGCGGAGGTTCCCAGTTTTAGCTCTAGGCATTTCTGTGAGTCTCGACAACACATTACCAATAATCGTGGCTAAAGCAGTGCTTCACAACATCCTCAGAAGACGTGGTGAGGCTCAACCACCAGACGATCATGAACTGTTGGCTCACCTGCCAATGCCTTGGGACGATCTACTTGAGTTTGGTCGCATTCGACTTCAAGATCATCCTGCTGTAACAGCAGATAAGAATGTTCATCGAAGAGCACTCATTAATGATTACTTTAGAACTTTGCAACATATACATCAGGAATAGGCTGTGAAAGTAAAGGAAAACTTGAATATGTTCATAATACTGCTTTTAATAAAATAGTATAACAGCACAACGGAGGAACTTTTTGTTTAATAATTATTATGAACGAACTAAAGAACAAACAAAACAGAACTTCATAGAAAAAAGAAAGAACAATAATAAGTATAAAACAAAAACAAGTAACACATCAAGAACATGGCACTTAAGCAGCTAAATCCAGGGTATGGCAACGCCCTAGGGTCGGGATGGACCTCTCCTTTGACCACGGCAAAGAGGGGGCAGGGCGTATTCAAACTAAGATTTCTCTGCGAAGGACTGATCGTTCAGAACGATCGAGGTGTCTAAACACAACGTTTTTCCTTGCAGATTCGATATTTTACATGTACGAGTTATAAGAAACAGCCGTTTGTTCAATTTCGACGGATTAAAATCACCCTGCAGACGACCTCGGGCCGCAGCATCTCCGGTGGGCTGACTTGCAGTTCGCTATTCTCTGGAAATACTCTTCTCACCTCGACATCGGGGTAATATTACAAGAGTTTAGACCTTGTAGATTCGTAATAACAATACGAGGTCGACGAAATATGAACCGTGAGTTATTATAGTTGATTTAAATGAACGAAGTGCAGGAAAACGGGATTCTCGGCCTAGCCTCGCTACCGGGTGCCTCCCACCACCTCGCGACTTTGATCATTCGAAACAAAAGATCAAAAGCCCAAATAATCAAAATTCTCACGTCTTTGGAGGTTTTAGTGTTGCGGAGCTCGTCTCACAACGCTTCGAGAGTCTCGGGTGGGACTGAGCCAAAGGAGATTTACGAATTATTTACGCTGCGAGGGGAGGTACCTATCAGAAGAAAACAAATTAAGCTAACATTAATATAAAAATGAAAAGAAATTCTCTTAAAAGTATCACAATCACATATCACAGGAACTTTGCATTACATGGGAGACAAACAGTTTGCAAATTTATGTTGGGGGGGGGAGACAACAGGGATTTGTCAAAATGACATAAACATGAATCACAGGCTGAAAATGTTATGAGGGCCTACCTTGTGCCAATTGAATATAATGTGATGTACCATGCACATCAAAGAAGGCCGTCATAACAATGTTTTGATTTACTTATACCATTTCAATAGATCCCTGTTGCAGGAAAAAACAAACAACTATTATCGGACTATGTAAAAGATATTGGGAGGCGTGGAATTTGTAAATGCACCAATTTCAATAGTATATCTTGTAATGCCAAGCTGTGACAGTGACTGTCGAAAATTTAAACTATTAAAAACCTATTTATAAACTTACAACTGGCAAACAAATCTAATATTACTGCAAATGGTGCATGTTCTCGATCCTTGCCTTTCCCGTATCTCTTACTCTACTCTTACTCTAGACCGAGGTCCCTCTTCAATTTTAAAAGCTCCAGATCTCGCTTTTGCTTTTCTAAATTGAAGAGGGCCTCCCTCCTCTCCTCCTCCCTGGCATTTCTCAGGTCCTCTTCCTTCTTTCTCCTCTCCTCCTCCTCCAGAAGCCTCTTTTCTGTCTCCAGGGACTCTTGCAGGGCAAGGGCAGCTTTGAGCCTTGCCACTGTCAGCTGGCCCCTGGAGCTGTCCTCTTGTGCCAGAGTTGGGCGGCGCCTCTTGTTCTTTTGGCTCCGCTCCAACTCTGCCTCCATGTCGGACTTCCTCTTCGCCAGTGTGCTGACAGGAGAGGCCTCTGAGGTTCCAGCAGCAACATCCTGGGATGTCACAGGCAACTCCTGACTGCTGGTGGAAGGCGAAGAGATTTGCAAGGCGCTCGCTTTGCTTACCAACTGGTGCCTCGGTGCATGAGACTCCCAATTGTGAGGGCTCAACATCTTTGGTGTTGAGTGAGGCACCTGTATGTTTTGGAAATTCATCTGGAAAGTAATAAATTCTTCAATTAAAAAATAGACCTGTGCACAAGCTAACGATGTTATAAAAACCTATACAATGTTGCTCACATTTGGGATTTCACCGTCGGGGAACTCCAAAACGATCAATTTATCATTCAGGGAGTCAGCAGTACACTCTGCAGCAGGTGCACCAGCACCACAGTCCTCTTCTTGCTGCACCTGCTGCTGTACTGCACTGCTGCTCCTGTTCCCATCATAAGCACTCTCGAGGCCAGTGCCCGACTCTCTGATGATTTCCAAAATTTGCCATTCCCGAGGCGACAAATCTCTATCGTTACTAGAGCCTCCACCTAAAATAAAGTTATGTGTAATGAAAGAACTATAACCTTACCATTCTCAAGCCCTGGTCAGGGAGTGACAAAGAAATGTTGTGCTTACCAGTCTTGAATGTTTCTGACTTCTGCTGGCTAGCGGCAGCCTTCGCAAGACCCTTCAGGTTGCCCCAAAGATTTTTAAGACTTTTTGAAGAACGGGTTGCAAAGCCTGACCGACTATTAAAAGCTTGGGCAGCCAACTCCCATGTCTCATTTTTTTCTTTAATAGTCTTTTTGTTCTCAAGGACCAGCCTAAACTCATACACTATCGCCACGAGCAAGTCCTTTTCGTTTTCAGTAAAGTTTGCCGTTCTTTCCCTTTTATCTTCGGGGTCCCGAAGGGTTTTGAGAGAACTGCCGCCGCGAGCCATTGCGCTTGGTGCTCGAAGACTGAATGAGCAGAACAATGAAGAAAGACACACTTTCGCGCGAAAACGTCCACG
>NW_026267198.1:838738-841003 GCF_000697945.3 Frankliniella occidentalis
GACGGAAAGCAGATCGAACTTTGTGTAACGGGAGCGGAACAGATCGAACTTTGTGTAACGGGAGCGCAACACATCGGACTTTGTGTAACGGGAGCGAAACAGATCGGACTTTGTGTAATGGGAGCGCAATACATCGGACTTTGTCGTTAGGAGGCATCGATATGCATCCCCCAGAGTGACTTGCAGTAAATCCAAATAAAGTTTCTAAATTAAAGAAAACCCTGTATGGACTCAAGCAGGCCCCGATGGAGTGGAACAAGAGATTTAGTGATTTTTTTGTAGGGTTGGGGTTCAAACAGTGTCAGGCTGATAGATGTATTTATGTTAGGAAAGTTGATGATGAGTGTGTTGTGTATCTATTGTTGTATGTGGATGCTTTTCTAATGGCTTGCAATAACATTAATACTTTAAATTATTTCAATGCTAAATTCATGGGAGAATTTAAAATGAGAGATTTGGGGGAAGCTTATTATTTTCTGGGTATCAAAATTAGTCGCGTGTACATCAGTACACGGGGCAGTTTTCACGGGCGTGCGACACTAGTCAACTCTTAAGTACACCTATTAACTTCACTACAATGTGTTCGAAAAACTGAGGCGGAGTTTTGTGATATGCAAGTTCTCTACTGGTAAATATAGCTCTAAAACTGAAAGAGTGTTTTCCTTCTGTGTTCTGCAAATTTCTGATATGTATACATAGTCTTAATCAGGGCACCACTTTGTATGTAATTCAAAATTTCTCATACTTCGACACCTCCTACGAACAAGCAGCTATC
Source organism: Frankliniella occidentalis (assembly GCF_000697945.3). Lineage (NCBI taxonomy): Eukaryota > Metazoa > Arthropoda > Insecta > Thysanoptera > Thripidae > Frankliniella > Frankliniella occidentalis. The sequence continues at coordinate 839,514 of NW_026267198.1, forward strand.
TTCTCGAGCAGTGCAGACAAACAGCTACCTTCTTGAGCTGTGCAGACAAACAGCTAACCGCTTTTTCCACCTCGCGACTTTGGGTATTCATATTTCTGTCCACAAATGACGTAGCCAAATTACTGTTGCGTCAACTCCTTCCTTTAGTTTGTCAAAACATAGAATTTCACTCCCGATGTTCCTAACTTATCACTGACAGATCGTATTGGACGGAGAATAGGCCAACCCTAACCTCCTCAAAAAACAGATAGCTGTTTGTCCGCCACCCTCAAGCAGATAGCTGCTTGTCTGCACAGCTCAAGAAGATAGCTGCTTGTGCGTAGGAGGTGTCGACTTGTAGTCTCCTTGGCAGGCTCCATGTTATTGTGTACATTTCCTAATCCTGTCCCTCTCACTATGATCTGGTGCACTGTAATGTACGGACATGCAATTAAAGGTATATCTAAGTGAATCTGAACACTGAACGGAGTTCTCCTTTCCAAATCTCCTCAACCTGCTATTTAAAACAACACAAAGTGCATTATATAATGGACGTTTGCCACATGCTCAAATTGGTACGTAATGCATTAGCTGGTCGTAAAATAGTGCAGGATGGTGTTGGGAATTTGATTTCTTGGCACGATATACGTAATCAGCATAGCACACAGGTAATGATGGGTCTCAAATTAGCAAATAAATTGACAAGCAGTCACATAAATTGGCAGAAGGTAAATTTAGCTGCTCAAACTTTAAGTGAAAGTATTGCAAAGTGTTTAACTTTTTGTGACGAAATATTCCAATTGGATCAATTTAAGGTGGCTTCAAACACTGCAAATATTTTTATGTGTCTTCAATGATTTGTTTGATATTCTGAACTCAGGCACTTTAAACACTTATGGCCTGAAGCGTCTAATGACACTTAATAACTCTAATCGGTTTAAGAAATTTCTAGACAAAGCAAAAAATCGTATTGGCGCTTTAAAAGTAAAATATCAGAAGAGGAAAATTTTTGTCTCCGTTTCGCTACGAAGAGAAAAGTTGGATTTCAAGGTTTTTTAATAGCTATTCAGTCAGTTCAAGTCTTATTTGATGATTTGGTGCGCAACCAACCCGGCACGGTTCGACTGTTTGCGCGACGGTACGTCGCACCCGGCTCGCATCTTGTGTCAGCGCTTGTACGAGTAAGGTACTTCTAAACATTGTTCCTTGGCTTTTGTTTTTGAGCCGTGCACTATGTTTGTCGAGTCTGTTTTCAACATTGATGTTAGCGCGCGCCAGCGTTTGGGATTGGCGTGTTATAAGGATGGGTGGTCTTGCATACGATTCGTGGAGAACGGTAAATGTGTGGATATGTTTAAATTAAGTTGTATTTCTCACAAGGAGTTAGGTGGTAGGCGGGGAGCAAACTGCATTCCTCTCGAAAGCATTCCGATTCTGCTCGTGTCTTCCTACAAGAAGCCCGAGCAGAGTATGGTCGATGAGTACTTGGACACTCTTCCGAGCGACGAGGA
>NW_026267198.1:842748-850289 GCF_000697945.3 Frankliniella occidentalis
AACACCGTCAGATGTCAGTGATTTATCACGCAATAAACGGATTTGTGTTGGTATTTTTAAAAACATGCTTATTTGAGCAGGTAATTAATAGTCACTTGGTTTGGCCGAAACACCCCTCTACCCCCTGGTGGTGGTGGGTGGTGTTTTCACAAACCCCCCCCCTCTCCCCCAAAATACGTCACGTGGTTTGGGTGAGATCCCTTACCATGTGTTCTGCTTTCTCATTATTTTCTATTTCTGCATCAAGTGTTTACAGCATCTCAATTGATTTCACTGGCGGATTCACACTTAATAATGATGGGCAAACAGTGCGTTCTTCGGGCCTCCGGTGCGAAGAGGCTTGCCGAACGAACTTCTTCCAGCGATCCGGGTTAGCTCAGCGGTTTAAGGCATCAACATCACAACAGGGTAGTCCGAGAAGTAAGGGAACGAATCCTGGCGAGGCCAGCAGTATTTATCTTTTCGGTCTGGTCTTGGAACAGTCCGGACTTCAATCGGCTTCGACCGCGGGAGGGTTCCTCCTCTTTCGGACTTTCCACAAACTGGACAAACGGGAGTGTTCTGAAACGTCTGGAACAGTTTTCAAGCTGTCTGTTCAGGCTGCAGACGGACTGTCCCTTCTTCGGACTCATATCGGGCGAAAACGTTTTCAATAGGGCCCTTTTGCAGCCCTATTGTCCGTCCGGGCCGCCGCCCCGCTGCCCCAGTCACTGTATACTATTACCTTTTATTCTAAAACAATTTACATTTACTAGCCAGATCTGGAAGATCATGTTGGCTTCGCCTACTTTATAATATCATGTTCGGGAAAAATAGACAGCAGCAGCAGTTGCATCATCAGGAGCAGGAGGAGAAGAACGATCCGCCGGGCAGGAACGCCGCATCCGGGATCTGCTTCCAAGGATCCCTCGCCGCCACCCGCGACCCCCGCGAGGAACCCTGCGCGGGTACCGGACGCGCCTGCCGCCCCCGCGCCGCCGCCGAGTCGAGGGATCCGAAGGGGAGGAACGCCGCCGCCTGGTTGCTCAAAGGATTGTGCCTCACCGCCTCCCACGCCCGTGGTGAGGAGCAGCGGAATCCGCCGGGGTGGTACGCCGCCGGGTTGCTCAAAGGATTGTGCCGCACCGCCGCGCACGCCCGTGGGGGGCGGGTTCCCTCGTATGGTATCACCAATAAAAACTCCGATTAGGAAGGTAAGTGCTTCGTGTCCTCAATAGAGTGTGTGCGTGCGTGTTAACACGCTGCCTGTGGCGTGACCACGTAGTGATCGTGCCGCAGGGAACGTGTCAAGCTCAAGCAGGCTGTACTCTCACGTTTAGTTTTCTTGTGTTATCATGTGTGTGTGTGTGCTTTGGCAGGTTTGTGTGCGTGACGATGATGCTCCTGCTTTTGACAACGCTGTGCCGCGCACTGGCTTTGTCGCGGATAAGGTGAGAGACGGTCGAAATTAGACATCAATTTTACTTGTTTTGTTTTACTCGATCTGGCGAGAGCAGTAAACTCATGTTTTGTGTTGGTTTGTCGCTTTTCAGAAGGGTGACTCCCGGGCCGGGCCCTCGCTGCCGTCCTACTTGGAGGAGTGGCGGCGCCGCGCCATGAAGGTGGCACCGCGACGGCAGCGGGTGTTGCCGCCGCCCCCGCATGGCCGTCCCCTCTTCACAGGACCGGAGCCTGGTCCCTGTGAGGGGATAGAGGAGGTTCCGCCTCTGGATCTGAGGGTAGTGGAAGAGGAGGAGGGGGAGTACTGCTCAGTAGAGGGCCCTCTGGGGCAGCGAAGCCAGAGATGGATGAACTATTCGGAGACATCTCCTGGATGGAGTCGTACTCTAACCGCTCTAACTTCGCTGATCCAGATTCTGCCCCCTCCCCCTGCCCCCGATGGGGATCAGGATTCCGGATCGAGGGAGGGACAAGGCATGGGGTGGTCGAGGCCTCGGCTAGAGATGGATGAACTATTCGGAGACATCTCCTGGATGGAGTCGTATTCTCCGCTCTAACTTCGCTGCTCCAGATTCTGCCCCCTCCCGTCCCCCTGCCCCTGATGGGGATCAGGATTCCGGATCGAGGGAGGGACAAGACATGGGGTGGTCGAGGCCTCGAAGGATCACGGGACTACGTGAGAACGATCCAAGCACACGGCTCACACGGCTCAGATGGATGCTCACGATGATCGAGATGGGCAAGGCCTGGTCAGATGGTCCAGACAAGGAAATTGTGGAAGAGAAGGAAAATGATGTAGAGAAGGAAAATGATGTAGAGAAGGAAAAAGATACATAATAAAAAATGATGACCTTAATTATACTGAACTGATTTCACATTTCTTTCCTGAGAAATTCATGTAAAAAGTATGGACATGACTTTACGGTAAAAAGTGTTTTCGACTCACTGTGAAAAACATTGTTTTTTCTTCATCAATTGTGTTGAGGCGTGAGGAATTTGGGTAAAGTTGAGAACAACGGAGTACAATGGTAGATAAAATTTTTATTTACAAAAAAGAAACACAATCAATTTATAGAAGATTTCTAAACTCGACCTTTATCTTACTCAAAATAAAATCATAATAGTGATACATGATTTCAAATCTCACTTTTCTAAAAACCACATCATGTATCTCACTCAATTGATTAAGTACGTCGACATTAAAGTCAGCACACTCCTCCATGAATTTAACAATCTGAGTTTCATTTTTCTTATTGTTTAGAAAAACGAAGCTATGCCCCTCCTCGAAGATCTTTTGGGCTGCTTCTTTACTTAGTTGCTGAATGAGTCCAAAAACAATGGGCACAGCTTTTTTCTTTTGCATTGCCCAATATTCAATGTATTTTTTAAAAAGGAAGATACGCTGCCACCACTTTAGACCCAAGTCGATGCAATGTGTATCGATATCTTTCCTCTTTATCCTAACATTAAATATTTTTTTACTATCGGATAGATTGACAATGGTGAGCCGGAGCCCACCACAGTAAACAATGTCACCCAGTTTACCATTAGTTATACCGTTTGCTATGAAATTTTGAATGTCGGCATTACACAGAACCCTCAGCTTGTCGCGGCCCATTCGCACCCTCTTCTCCGCCGAAAAGCTGTTCGTGCCTTTCGGCTCGAAGAAGGGTTCCATCTTGTTGAGGTCCACCCCAGCCCAAAAATACTTATTCTGACAGAGCATCACGTAGTCGGCAACGACCCTGATGATGGGGTCCCTCATCTCGTCGGCTGGCACGGCGACGCAGCGAAAGAGCTCCTCCATGGCCTCCTCGTCAGCAGTGTCGAGGACCACGATGGAAGATTCGTCGACGGCCTCCACTTTGATAGGGGTGGAAGTCGCTACGGGTACCGGCGCCACTTCGATGCGCCCTAACGAAAGAGTCCGATGTGTGCTTTGCTTCTGAACCAAAAGAGTCCGATCTGCTTTGCAGCGAAACCAAAAGAGTTCGATCTGCTTTGCTGCCAAACCAAAAGAGTTCGATCTGCTTTTCGGCGATAGAACGTCAGGCATCTTTGGAGGGCTATAACTCCTCGGATATTTTGAGTATACACAAAACAAAAAGACTTGCTTGTTATTCTAACCTTTACGAATGTGTACATCCTAAAATATATACACTTTTCCTTTCAAGCTTCTTTTATGCGGAGCGGTCGACGAGCGCCGAAAGCACATCGGACTCTTTTGGTTTGGCAGCGAAGCAGATCGAACTCTTTTGGTTTGGCAGCAAAGCAGATCGGACTCTTTCGTTAGAGCGCATCGTTGGGCTCCCCACCCCGGCCGTGGGCTCCCCCACCCCGGCCGTGCTAGTCGCTTCCTTCGCCCGGCCCCGCCCGCCGGGCGAACGCCACCCAATACTTAAACAAATTGAAAAAGAAGAAGACTGGCCAGTTAGTGGTGAAAGCAAAAATAAGGACGGGGTATTTGGGATTTCTTATCAACATCGAGAGCTACAAGGGACTGCACCGGGACCTTGTAGAAACTCACTACCTCACTTTTATTCTGACGTACAAACTGAGCCAGGACCACATTGAGACATATTTCAGTGTTATGAGGGCTCGTCTTGATGGGGCCACAACTTCACTGTACGCCAGTTCTACAGCAGTTACATCCGAGTCCTGGGGCAGGTGGAGTTGGGTGGTAGGCGGGGAGCAAACCGAGCAAACTGCATTCCCCTCGAAAGCATTCCGATTCTGCTCGTGTCTTCCTACAAGAAGCCCGAGCAGAGTATGGTCGATGAGTACTTGGACACTCTTCCGAGCGACGAGGATCTCATCTCAAACTGTGTGTTCGACGGGGATGTGGAACCTCTCTCCGCTTACACCCCTCTCTCAGACCCTTAGTAAGAGTGTGGCAAGCTCTCTCAGAATTTGTGGTGAACATTGTGGAGTACTTTGCCGGCTTTGTAAGCCGCAGGGTGGCTTATGACTTCCAGTGCGGGCAATGTCCCTTCGCACTGTTGGGAGAGACCTCAAACTCCGAACTTTTCCACCATAAAGACAAGGGGGGCCTCCTCATTGCATCCCAGGATGTCGTGACGATCTGCCTAAAGGCCGAGGCGGAAATAAGAATGTCAAAAGCAAACAAAAAAATGTTCACCACCAACATGCTGCGGCACCAAATTAACATCCAGAGGAAATTGCCAGGTAACATTTTCGAAAAACTGCACGAGATAGACGAGGGGGCTACGACAGAAGATGCCAGAGCTGCTCGCTGGCTGGTAGGTGAGCACAGAGATGCCCTCATAAAGGCTGTGATAAAGAAGTATTTAGTGGTTAGGGTTTGTTCGGAGGTGAAAAAGTTTAATGACGAGTTTCACAAAGATCGACTCAGGAAGTTCCTAACAAACCTAACAAAATTTAAAGGCCAGTGATTTGTCGTTTTTTTTCTTGTACATACTGTTACCCTAGTGTTTTAGCAGTGTTACAAATTATTTATTTTTGTTGTCAAACTGTAAGATACTATTTCTTGAAACTTATTGCTATTTGGGGTTGTAGTGCGGGCCCTGGTAAAAACAACAAAAGATCGCCGTACACGGTCAGTTCACACTAGTGTGACTCCTGACAGTAATTTCAACCCATATTTCCTTCATCCTAGATCCTGCAAATGTAATGGACATCTGTCGTATGCTAAAATTAGTTCGTAATGCCTTGGCTGCTCGAAAATAAACGAAAGATGCAAATGGTCAAACAATTTCTAGGCGTCACATAACTGCGCTGCATCTCTAACAGGCTAGGGAAGGGTTGTGGTTTGGGAACAAATTAGCAGCTCGTCACATATGTTAGTCAAAAAATATACAGAAAGTAAGTTTTGCTGCTCAGACCCTTAGTAAGAGTGTGGCAAGCTCTCTCATAGCGGGTGAAGAATTTTGAAGTAACCCGAATTTAAGAGATCAGCAGCTAATTACTGCTAAATTTCTAAAGACTACTAAATAGGACTTTTTGACGTTTTGAACTCTTCTGTAGACTCATGCATAGGACTGAAAACTCCTATGTCACTCGCGTAGCGAGCCGGAAATGGTAAGGCACTTAGGGTGCTCCCATAATATCTTCTACTTAGCTTGCTTTCTAGACAGAATTCTCTGAGACATGGTGTAATTATTGTTAGGACTTAAGTTATTCAGAAAGGGGAAGTTTAATATTTTGTAAACGTAATAATTAATTCTCTTCTTCTTGGTTTTCTTTAGGTTGAGTTTGGAGGACGGGGTAGTGGAGTGCTGATTGTTAAAAGCAATCATGAGGCAACGCAGCACGTGACCCAGGAAACTGACTAGGTCAACCTATTTTTGGATGGAGTGTTCCCCAATGTCCACTAGGGGAAAATAAGGTCGAAGAGAGAGGGGCCTGGGATGCATGTCATTCCTGACAATGTAATGAGCCATGCCAGAGGTAAGGAAATATTTCTGACATACGTAACAATTTTGGTTTTAGATAATGAAACTAGGAATTAATTCTAAATACTTCTCTTCTTTTCAGAGGAGTGCCGTACCTGGCTAACAGGCAAATGTGGGAAGACTGCCGTTGAGGCAACCAAGCTTGTCAAAAATCTAGGGACCAGAATTGGCAAAGCGTCCATGGACAGAAGAGGGCCACGAGGTCTCCAGGCAAAATTAAAGGAGGCAAGGAAGAAGAATGATACTGCGAAGGTGGAGGCCATATTGCAAGAGATGGCCAAAAATAAATTAGAAAAAGAACAAAAGAAGAAAGAAAAAGAGCAGCAAGACCAAGACCAAGACCAAGATCAAGACCTAAACGTAGACCAGTGGGACAACGACCACAGAGAAGTACCTGGAGGAGTGCCCGTTAACACTGAAGACCATCCTTTAGAACAGGCTGGGGGACCGGCACCTCCTTCAGCCCAATTAGTCACTAACTTGGCCGTGGCTGGCCCCAGTAATGGCCAACCTTCGTTACTGTCATTATAGTTTATGTTGTAATTTAAGTAGAAATAAAATTTGTAAATAAGACATTTAATTTTATACATGAACTGATCCTCGTAATTGCCCAGCTGCTGTGAATCAATTCACCAAATAAGTTCAATGCTATGAGAATGCATTGAAAAACAAATAATACACTATTTTTCTTAATTGAAGGGGGGGTGGGTGAACCACTATTAACAGACAGTTGACACACGAAACGCACGGTACTGCAACGTGTATCTGTACGCCATCCACACGCTTCTGCATGCCACTGCATCGTGTATCTGTACGCCACCCACACACCATCCGTGCCTGCATGGAGCCTGTGCGGCACGCCGCTCCAAGGGGTTCCTGCCCACCGCGCGAAAGTGTATTGATACAGGCTCCACCCGCCTTCGCACGCCGCCGCAACGGGTGACGAATACACGTTGAAGCGTCACTAATCCACACTGCACCCACCACCCAATCGCGTGCGGAGCGCGTATTCCTCCTGTATCGATACACCTTGCGCTGGCGTGGGCAAGGCGTGCACTAACGTGTTCGATCTCCGCCAGGCAGAGGACGCCGTCGGCCAGGCGCCCGCCCTCATCGGTATTATGAATCCAATCAGTCCTGCAACAACTGTGGGCTGTTTGGACACGATTACTCCCAGTGTCGGACCCCAGGAGTCGGAGCTCTCCTGGGTCGCAAAAACTTCAGTGGCTTCAGAGGTTGAGGACGGGGCCGTGAAGCATCAACAGCTGATCATCGATCATTATCAACAACAACCCCTTCGTCGTCTGCTCCCCACGGCGGCCGTGGAGCAGGCCGTGGTAGCTGGGAGTACTCCAGCCGTGGAGGACGCGGTGGTTATCGAGGGGGGCCGTGGTGGCCATCATGCATCGTCTGCTATCGAGTTGACATCAAATACCACGATAGGAGAAGACACATTTGCGTCTGGAGACGATACTTTGGGAAGTTTATGGCTGCAGAGGACACGGTGTCTGCTGACACAGTGGACAGGGAGAGTACTAGGGTCGGTTCTAGAAGTATGAAATGTATTATGCTTGGTTACTGTGATAATGGTTATAGACTGTGGTCTATAAACTGAGAGGAAAGCAACTAGATCTAGGAATATTATTTTCAATGAAACTAAATTTAAAT
>NW_026267198.1:854989-866541 GCF_000697945.3 Frankliniella occidentalis
AACACTAAGGCCATGTTCCAGGAGCTGATGACTAAGCGGAGGATGGAGGAACTGCAGCGGGACGCCCTCATGGAGCGCTGTCGGATCGAGCGCGAGACGCTGCGCAGCCGGCTGGCAATTGCAAGAGCCAGCTCCGACCCGGTGGCGCGCCTGCTCCAGGACAAGGTCGGCTACCAGGGCGTGGTGGTCGGCAACGTGATGTACTTGGTTGCCTGTGAGCCAAGGCGCGTCAGGAGATACCGATCCTTGTGGACCAGCGCCCCGCCTTCGCGACGCCTCACAGTCGGGTCATCGTGCACGTCGGACAGGAGGTGACGTGCAACACTGCGACGCCCCCGGTCCACCTCATTGACGGACAATGGCTCAAGTTTACACCGACGCCCGAGAGGACCGCGGAGCCAGCCCGGCTTCGCATGTCCTTGGGAGAGGGTGTAGACTTCCCACTTCTCCATGGCATCGGGACGGCTGGGATCTATCCACGGGAGATCGTCGAGGGCCTGCAGGAGTCGCTGCAGATGGCCGCGGAGCGGCACGCCCTGCTCACGACGATGTCCAGGAAGGCCGTCGGCAAGGACGCCGACGACTCGCGATTCCAGCTGTCCGGGATTTTCACCACAAAAGACCTCGACGCTATGGCACAGGGATACTTGGATAGGTTTGTAAGCTCTCTGAAAACAATGGGTTCTTATTCTTCAATCTTTGTGTCTCTATGTATCATAGTGTCGCTGATCAAAACGATCGCGGAAGGCATCATGTACGGGCGGCTTCTCCGTGGCATCGCGAGCTGCTGGGTGGTGGCCCTGGCGAGCTTCTGGTCCGGCTTGGCGAGCGCGCTGGTCATTCGTCATGAGCGCTTCGTCAGGGAGCGGGGTTTGCCAGACATCGACGTTGAGTTGGGGACCCTGGGAGCGGACCAGCTTGCGGCCAGCCCGCCGTCACCACCGCCGCGTCTGGACAGCGCTGAGACAAGTGACGCCGGGCCTCCTCACCGGGTGCGCTTCAACACACCACTGCCACGGAGGTCGGAGCCACTTTGGTACAGCGAGTCGGACCTGAAACGACAAGTTACGTGCCGTCCCTTTCAAGACTTTGTTTTTACCCGATTTTGACAATCAGTTCTAAGTGTATTGTTAGACTGTAAATACTTCCTAGTTTGTAATTTTTGTTTTAGATTATTGCCCGTGTGCCGAGCGCAGTTGCTACCAACAGCCCAGGTCGAGCCTGGAGGACCCGCGCGGCGCCCTGGAGGACCAGTCCGGCACACTCGCAGCGACGGTCGTTCAGACGCCACAACGACGGTCACCCACGAACTTCCGGCATTGAATGTGCAGCAAGAAATGAGCCATCAAGAGGGTTGTGTGCGTGGGGTGCAGTGTGAACACAGACTAATCTGGGATGGGGAAAGGGGTCGCCAGCAAGAGGCGCAGAAGAAGGGTTCGACGGGTATCGAATGAATGGGAGGTAGCAGCGTGAGGCGCAGGTGCACGCGTGTGTCTTGTTACTTTAGTGTGTATTTCTGTATTGCAAAGCCAGAGGTCATTTTTCTTTGTGTAAATAAGTTAGGGACCTTAGATTTATAGACGCCTAGTCCAAGCCATTTCAACCCCGGGCGGGTGGAGAATGTTGGCGAGCTATTGCGTGCCAACGCATTGTTTTTGACGGTGTAGTCGCTCATCTGGGTCGAACCGCGCCGCCGTTTGTTTGCGCGTTCCAGCAGCCGCTGGAACATTTCTAATCAGGCAGGTCAAGGGTTGGTCAGCGCGGCTGCTGCCGTGCTGGCCCGCACTCTGACCTGCAGGGCTGCCAACGCGCCGGCCGGCCGTCGCGGGACTTTCCCCGGCGCAGGGCGGGGCGCGGCGGGGACAGGGCGGTTCGGCAGGGGATGAGTGACGTGCACTGTTAAAAGCCTGCGAAGTATTTTGCTCCTTTGTAACTACGAAGTATTTTTTTCGCAATTACAACGTGATGCTTTGCAATTACGAAGTGACACTTTGCAATTGCAAAGCGATGCTTTGCAGCGTTTTCATTGCTTCGCAATTGCAAAGCATCACGTTGTAATTGCAAAGTAAATGCTTCGTAGTTACAAAGGAGCAAAATACTTCGCAGCTCTGCAAAGCAAATGCTTTGTAGGAATTTAACAGTGTGGCGAGGTTGGTACGTGTGCGCTGGGCAGGGAACGGAGCGGTCCAGCGCAGGGTAGCTCGGCCACTTTGGACCGGACCAGCAAGGAGGACACATCGGATAAGGACTAGGCGTAGACTTTCGACACCTGAAACCTACAAGCACGGAATTCGTGGAGTCTCCGTATAAACCCGTAGTTCCAGGCAGCTCCATACAGACACGCAGTTCAGCGGGTCCCCGTATAACGTCGTAAGTGCTTGAAAGTCACTTCTGAGATATAGCGCTTCAAAGTTTTGGATTTACATTGCGCCTTATGGGCGGCTGGGTTTTCAGACCAGAATTACTTTTGAACTAATTGACATATCAAAATGCGGTTTTCGCTGATCGATGCCCTTGGTTTCCTCTATCCGACGCACTTCATAACTCGAAATTTTCAAAAAACATAGTTACGACGCTATACGGCGGCCTGCTGAACTCCGTGTTTGTACCAAGCCCCCGGGAACTGCGTGTTTATAAGGAGCCTCCACGAACTCCGTGTGTATAGGTTTCAAGTGTCGTAGTTAGCAGTAGTTATAGACTTCTGGCTTTGCGCTTTGCTTTCTGAATACATCGCATAGTGCATCGTGTAACCAATACTGCTTATCTATTACCACTGACCACCACAATACATGGCCGTAGGCGAGCCGGGCCAAACATTTCATCATCTCGCCTACAAGGCCATCTTGCAAGAGATGGCCAAAAATAAATTAGAAAAGGAACAAAAGAAGAAAGAAAAAGAGCAGCAAGACCAAGACCAAGATCAAGACCTAAACGTAGACCAGTGGGACAACGACCACAGAGAAGTACCTGGAGGAGTGCCCGTTAACACTGAAGACCATCCTTTAGAACAGGCTGTGGGACCGGCACCTCCTTCAGCCCAATTAGTCACTAACTTGGCCGTGGCTGGCCCCAGTAATGGCCAACCTTCGTTACTCTCATTATAGTTTATGTTGTAATTTAAGTAGAAATAAAATTTGTAAATAAGACATTTAATTTTATACATGAACTGATCCTCGTAATTGCCCAGCTGCTGTGAATCAATTCACCAAATAAGTTCAATGCTATGAGAATGCACTGAAATAAAAAACAAATACTACACTATTTTCTCTTAATTGAAGGGTGGGGGAGGGGTGAACCACTTTTAACACACCATTGACACACGAAACGCACGGTACTGCAAACGTGTATCTGTACGCCATCCACACGCTTCTGCACGCCACTGCAACGTGTATCTGTACGCCATCCACACACCATCCGTGCCTGCATGGAGCCTGTGCGGCACGCCGCTCCAAGGGGTTCCTGCCCACCGCGCGAAGGTGTATTGATACAGGCTCCACCCGCCTTCGCACGCCGCCGCAACGGGTGACGAACACACGTTGAAGCGTCAGTAATCCACACTGCACCCACCACCCAATCGCGTGCGGAGCGCGTATTCCTCCTGTATCGATACACCTTGCGCTGGCGTGAGCGAGGCGTGCACTAACGTGTTCGATCTCCGCCAAGACAGCAGAGGACGCCGTCGGCCAGGCGCCCGCCCTCATCCGTATTATGAATCCAATCAGTCCTGCAACAACTGTGAGCTGTTTGGACACGATTACCCCCAGTGTCGGACCCCAGGAGTCGGAGCTCTCCAGGGTCGTAAAGACTTCCGAGGCTTCAGAGGTTGAGGACGGGGCCGTGAAGCATCAACAGCTGATCATCCATCATTATCAACAACAACCCCTTCGTCATCTGCTCCCCACGGCGGCCGTGGAGCAGGCCGTGGCAGCTGGGGGTACTCCAGCCGTGGAGGACGCGGTGGTTATCGAGGGGGGCCGTGGTGGCCATCATGCATCGTCTGCTATCGAGTTGACATCAAATACCACGATGGGAGAAGACACATTTGCGTCTGGAGACGATACTTTGGGAAGTTTGTTTATGGCTGCAGAGGACACGGTGTCTGCTGACACAGTGGATAGGGAGAGTACTAGGGTCGGTTCTAGAAGTATGAAATGTATTATGCTTGGTTACTGTGATAATGGTTATAGACTGTGGTCTATAAACTGAGAGGAAAGCAATTAGATCTAGGAATATTACTTTCAATGATACTAAATTTAAATATAATGACTTTGACAATTGGATTTTCAGGGATATTATGATTGAACCAAATGGCAATTATGAAACTAATGAAAATGATCCGTTACAGGAAAATGATGTTGAAGGCTCAATTTCAGGAGGGGATGAGCCAAATGAGCCAAACAGGAACCAAGACCTACCAATCGCATTTGAGGACTTCGAGGACAGTGGAGCTGCAGGCTGCAGGACCAAGGAGGAGCACCAGGATACCAATAAGACCAAGTCATTTAGAGGATTATGTAGAATTGGCTAAAATTGCTTATTTTGTTTCTGAACTGACTGTTCCAGATAGTAGCACAGAGAGAGCAGACAGCAGAATGTCCAGTGGAGATTTTTTTTTTTGAGCACCATGGAACAAGGAAAGCATTGTGACGTACCTGCTAGTTTTGAAGGAATCAACCTGAGAGTGGATAAGGAGCGATGGCAGGCAGCAGTCCAGGAGGAACTCAACTCCCTTATAGTGAACAACACATCGATACCTCAGAGCGAGAACCGCTCAGTATAATAGGCTTTCCTGCAGAGACTGAGCGGTTCTCGCTCTGAGGTATCGACATGGGAACTTATCCCTTTACCGTACTCCAAGGTAACAATTGGAATTAAGTGGGTGTTCACTGTAAAACATGATGGAGGTGGAAATGTTACCAGATATAAGGCTAGACTTGTAGTTAAAGGTTGCTCACAAAAGGAAGGGATAGATTATACGGAGACTTATGCTCCGGCTTGCTTCAGTGAGAGTTTTTCTATGTTTAATTAATTAACAAAAGATAATTTATTCACTTGTCAACTTGATGCCAAAAACGCATTTCTTAATGGGATTCTTAAAGAAGAATGTGCATCCCCCAGAGTTACTTGCAGTAAATCCAAATTAAGTTTGTAAATTAAAGAAAACCCTACATGGACTCAAGCAGGCCCCGATGGAGTAGAACAAGAGATTTAGTGATTTTTTTGTAGGGTTGGGGTTCAAACAGTGTGAGGCTGATAGATGTTTTTATGTTAGGAGAGTTGATGATGAGTGTGTTGTGTATCTATTGTTGTATGTGGATGATTTTCTAATGGCTTGCAATAATATTAATACTTTAAATTATTTCAATGCTAAATTCATGGGATAATTTAAAATGAGAGATTTGGGGGAAGCTTATTATTTTCTGGGTATCAAAATTACTCGCGTGTACATCAGTACACGGGGCAGTTTTCACGGGCGTGCGACACTAGTCAACTCTTAAGTACACCTATTAACTTCACTACAATGTGTTCGAAAAATTGAGGCGCAGTGTTGTGATATGCAAGTTCTCTACTCGTAAATATAGCTCTAAAACTGAAAGAATGTTTTGCCTTCTGTGTTCTGCAAATTTCTGATATGTCTTAATCAGGGCACTACTTTGTATGTAATTCAAAATTTCTCATACTTGTAGTCTCCTTGGCAGGCTCTATGTTATTGTGTACATTTCCTAATCCTGTCCCTCTCACTATGATCTGGTGCACTGTACTGTACGGACATGCAATTAAAGGTAAATCTAAGTGAATCTGGACACTGAACGGAGTTCCCCTTTCCAAATCTCCTCAACCTGCTATTTAAAACAACACAAAGTGCATTATCTAATGGACGTTTGCCCCATGCTCAAATTGGTACGTAATGCATTAGCTGGTCGTAAAATAATGCAGGATGGTGTTGGGCATTTGATTTCTTGGCACGATATACGTAATCAGCATAGCACACAGGTAAAGACGGGTCTCAAATTAGCAAATAAATTGACAAGCTGTCACATAAATTGGCAGAAGGTAAATTTAGCTGCTCAAACTTTAAGGTGAGGTGTGGGTGAAAATTTATGCGAAAATCATAAAATGATTGAACTTGTTTTCTGTGCTTAAAATGTTCCTGCGCCCTTTCTCTGCCAATGCATGCTTGGTCTTTGTTCGGGTCTTTACTTTTACTTTAATTTCGAAATGCCACTTTATGATTTAAGCTCATGTTTAAGGTTTAAAGTCGTTCTTCACGATACTATGTTTTCTGATCTTTGAAAAATCACTTGCGCATTAGATTCAGTGTGAGTGTGTTTATATTAAGGGGAAAAATCCTTTTCTGTACAGGGAACAAAGTTACAGAGAGATATGTGCAATAGACAGTAAAATTTCTCATTGAAAATTAAATAAATCACAAAACATGGCAAAATTTTAAGGTTTTCTGTGAAGCACTGATAAAACACATTGCTGTGAATGTTTAGGGGGCTAAAAAGGAAATCTCTCTCTGTAAAGTTGTTCTTCAGGATAAAAGAAAACCAAAAATGTGTTTGGTTGAATTTTACTGTCAAATCTAATGCGCAAGTGATTTTTCAAAGTATGGCCTAACTTTGCCTTAAAATGCCCATAACTCCCAAACCACTGGACCAATCTCGGTCGTACTTTGTCAAAAATGTTTTTTTCACATGCCTATCATACTGTAAAAGTGTCTGTACATCATGACTTCTCGTTACCGATTTCCTATTTTCACCCACACCTCACCTTAAGTGAAAGTGTTGCAAAGTGTTTAACTTTTTGTGATGAAATATTCCAATTGGATCAATTTAAGGTGGCTTCAAACACTGCAAATATTTTTATGTGTCTTCAATGATTTGTTTGATATTCTGAACTCAGGCACTTTAAACACTTATGGCCTGAAGCGTCTAATGACACTTAATAACTCTAATCGGTTTAAGAAATTTCTAGACAAAGCAAAAAAATGTATTGGCGCTTTAAAAGTAAAATATCAGAAGGGGAAAAATTTTGTCTCCGTTTTGCTACGAAGAGAAAAGTTGGATTTCAAGGCTTTTTAATAGCTATTCAGTCAGTTCAAGTCTTATTTGATGAATTGGTGCGCAACCAACCCGGCACGGTTCGACTGTTCGCGCGACGGTACGTCGCGCCCGGCTCGCATCTTGTGTTAGCGCTTGGACGAGTAAGGTACTTCTAAACATTGTTCCTTGGCTTTTGTTTTTGAGCCGTGCACTATGTTTGTCGAGTGTGTTTTCATCATTGATGTTAGCGCGCGCCAGAGTTTGGGGTTGTCGTGTCATAAGGATGGCCTGTTGTAAAGTATATGTGTGTTCCGAATCTAGTGTTTTCAGTGAATACTCATGTGAGGATTGAACGATGGTCAAGGATAAAAACAACCACTTGTTTACGCTGGGCTGGCCAAACTCGGAGTGAGCGAGTGGGGAGAGAGTTTATTGATTGTCCACAGGATGCCGGTGGTCTTGCATACGATTCGTGGAGAACGGTAAATGTGTGGATATGTTTAAATTAAGTTGTATTTCTCAAATGTTGCGAGAAAAGGTTCATGTTTTCAACGTATTACGCGTCATTCAACCAAGCGCCCTTACCCTGCGGTGTCACCGATAAGAACAGTAGCGATGGTGGCACATTGAAATTTGAAACTATTTATTCTAAACTAGTGAGTGAAGGCCAGAAAGAAGCTGCGGAAGGAAGAATTGAGTCTGCGAAGTTTGCTGGATCAAATTCAAACACACAGCGAAATGGCGCCGATGGCGGAAGAGGGAGAGGAGGCGGTGGTAACCATAACAACCATGGCGGCGATCAAAACGAATATGGCGGCCAGCAGCAGAAGAAGAGAATCCGGTGCAAAACTTGCAACAAATTTCATCTCGGCAAGTGCTGGTACCTGGGAAATAACTCATGATGGCCAGGAAGGCACCCAAGTCTAACCGTTACATCACGTCAGAGTCAGCTGATTTCCGTTTAAGTGCGGTTGTTGGAAAGCAAAATTTGGGTGAGTCATACAGTCAGAAATCATTATTAGAAAGTAATCTCAGTCCTGGCATCCCCTATCATAAAAAATACATACAGGATGTTGATAAAAATACCAGCAAAAGACAGCAGCTTTACAAGCTTCCAGAAACTAAAAAGAAAAAAATTGACACTACAAGGAGGCGGACTCTTCTAAAGAATGCAACAGAAAAAAAAAAGAGGGCACTTGGGTATCAAAATTACTCGCGTGTACATCAGTACACGGGGCAGTTTTCACGGGCGTGCGACACTAGTCAACTCTTAAGTACACCTATTAACTTCACTACAATGTGTTCGAAAAATTGAGGCGCAGTGTTGTGATATGCAAGTTCTCTACTCGTAAATATAGCTCTAAAACTGAAAGAATGTTTTGCCTTCTGTGTTCTGCAAATTTCTGATATGTCTTAATCAGGGCACTACTTTGTATGTAATTCAAAATTTCTCATACTTGTAGTCTCCTTGGCAGGCTCTATGTTATTGTGTACATTTCCTAATCCTGTCCCTCTCACTATGATCTGGTGCACTGTACTGTACGGACATGCAATTAAAGGTAAATCTAAGTGAATCTGGACACTGAACGGAGTTCCCCTTTCCAAATCTCCTCAACCTGCTATTTAAAACAACACAAAGTGCATTATCTAATGGACGTTTGCCCCATGCTCAAATTGGTACGTAATGCATTAGCTGGTCGTAAAATAATGCAGGATGGTGTTGGGCATTTGATTTCTTGGCACGATATACGTAATCAGCATAGCACACAGGTAAAGACGGGTCTCAAATTAGCAAATAAATTGACAAGCTGTCACATAAATTGGCAGAAGGTAAATTTAGCTGCTCAAACTTTAAGGTGAGGTGTGGGTGAAAATTTATGCGAAAATCATAAAATGATTGAACTTGTTTTCTGTGCTTAAAATGTTCCTGCGCCCTTTCTCTGCCAATGCATGCTTGGTCTTTGTTCGGGTCTTTACTTTTACTTTAATTTCGAAATGCCACTTTATGATTTAAGCTCATGTTTAAGGTTTAAAGTCGTTCTTCACGATACTATGTTTTCTGATCTTTGAAAAATCACTTGCGCATTAGATTCAGTGTGAGTGTGTTTATATTAAGGGGAAAAATCCTTTTCTGTACAGGGAACAAAGTTACAGAGAGATATGTGCAATAGACAGTAAAATTTCTCATTGAAAATTAAATAAATCACAAAACATGGCAAAATTTTAAGGTTTTCTGTGAAGCACTGATAAAACACATTGCTGTGAATGTTTAGGGGGCTAAAAAGGAAATCTCTCTCTGTAAAGTTGTTCTTCAGGATAAAAGAAAACCAAAAATGTGTTTGGTTGAATTTTACTGTCAAATCTAATGCGCAAGTGATTTTTCAAAGTATGGCCTAACTTTGCCTTAAAATGCCCATAACTCCCAAACCACTGGACCAATCTCGGTCGTACTTTGTCAAAAATGTTTTTTTCACATGCCTATCATACTGTAAAAGTGTCTGTACATCATGACTTCTCGTTACCGATTTCCTATTTTCACCCACACCTCACCTTAAGTGAAAGTGTTGCAAAGTGTTTAACTTTTTGTGATGAAATATTCCAATTGGATCAATTTAAGGTGGCTTCAAACACTGCAAATATTTTTATGTGTCTTCAATGATTTGTTTGATATTCTGAACTCAGGCACTTTAAACACTTATGGCCTGAAGCGTCTAATGACACTTAATAACTCTAATCGGTTTAAGAAATTTCTAGACAAAGCAAAAAAATGTATTGGCGCTTTAAAAGTAAAATATCAGAAGGGGAAAAATTTTGTCTCCGTTTTGCTACGAAGAGAAAAGTTGGATTTCAAGGCTTTTTAATAGCTATTCAGTCAGTTCAAGTCTTATTTGATGAATTGGTGCGCAACCAACCCGGCACGGTTCGACTGTTCGCGCGACGGTACGTCGCGCCCGGCTCGCATCTTGTGTTAGCGCTTGGACGAGTAAGGTACTTCTAAACATTGTTCCTTGGCTTTTGTTTTTGAGCCGTGCACTATGTTTGTCGAGTGTGTTTTCATCATTGATGTTAGCGCGCGCCAGAGTTTGGGGTTGTCGTGTCATAAGGATGGCCTGTTGTAAAGTATATGTGTGTTCCGAATCTAGTGTTTTCAGTGAATACTCATGTGAGGATTGAACGATGGTCAAGGATAAAAACAACCACTTGTTTACGCTGGGCTGGCCAAACTCGGAGTGAGCGAGTGGGGAGAGAGTTTATTGATTGTCCACAGGATGCCGGTGGTCTTGCATACGATTCGTGGAGAACGGTAAATGTGTGGATATGTTTAAATTAAGTTGTATTTCTCAAATGTTGCGAGAAAAGGTTCATGTTTTCAACGTATTACGCGTCATTCAACCAAGCGCCCTTACCCTGCGGTGTCACCGATAAGAACAGTAGCGATGGTGGCACATTGAAATTTGAAACTATTTATTCTAAACTAGTGAGTGAAGGCCAGAAAGAAGCTGCGGAAGGAAGAATTGAGTCTGCGAAGTTTGCTGGATCAAATTCAAACACACAGCGAAATGGCGCCGATGGCGGAAGAGGGAGAGGAGGCGGTGGTAACCATAACAACCATGGCGGCGATCAAAACGAATATGGCGGCCAGCAGCAGAAGAAGAGAATCCGGTGCAAAACTTGCAACAAATTTCATCTCGGCAAGTGCTGGTACCTGGGAAATAACTCATGATGGCCAGGAAGGCACCCAAGTCTAACCGTTACATCACGTCAGAGTCAGCTGATTTCCGTTTAAGTGCGGTTGTTGGAAAGCAAAATTTGGGTGAGTCATACAGTCAGAAATCATTATTAGAAAGTAATCTCAGTCCTGGCATCCCCTATCATAAAAAATACATACAGGATGTTGATAAAAATACCAGCAAAAGACAGCAGCTTTACAAGATTCCAGAAACTAAAAAGAAAAAAATTGACACTACAAGGAGGCCTTGGCAGGCTCTATGTTATTGTGTACATTTCCTAATCCTGTCCCTCTCACTATGATCTGGTGCACTGTACTGTACGGACATGCAATTAAAGGTAAATCTAAGTGAATCTGGACACTGAACGGAGTTCCCCTTTCCAAATCTCCTCAACCTGCTATTTAAAACAACACAAAGTGCATTATCTAATGGACGTTTGCCCCATGCTCAAATTGGTACGTAATGCATTAGCTGGTCGTAAAATAATGCAGGATGGTGTTGGGCATTTGATTTCTTGGCACGATATACGTAATCAGCATAGCACACAGGTAAAGACGGGTCTCAAATTAGCAAATAAATTGACAAGCAGTCACATAAATTGGCACAGGAACAAGCAGAAGGTAAATTTAGCTGCTCAAACTTTAAGTGAAAGTGTTGCAAAGTGTTTAACTTTTTGTGATGAAATATTCCAATTGGATCAATTTAAGGTGGCTTCAAACACTGCAAATATTTTTATGTGTCTTCAATGATTTGTTTGATATTCTGAACTCAGGCA
>NW_026267198.1:867171-873344 GCF_000697945.3 Frankliniella occidentalis
TTGCAAAGTGTTTAACTTTTTGTGATGAAATATTCCAATTGGATCAATTTAAGGTGGCTTCAAACACTGCAAATATTTTTATGTGTCTTCAATGATTTGTTTGATATTCTGAACTCAGGCACTTTAAACACTTATGGCCTGAAGCGTCTAATGACACTTAATAACTCTAATCGGTTTAAGAAATTTCTAGACAAAGCAAAAAAATGTATTGGCGCTTTAAAAGTAAAATATCAGAAGGGGAAAAATTTTGTCTCCGTTTTGCTACGAAGAGAAAAGTTGGATTTCAAGGCTTTTTAATAGCTATTCAGTCAGTTCAAGTCTTATTTGATGAATTGGTGCGCAACCAACCCGGCACGGTTCGACTGTTCGCGCGACGGTACGTCGCGCCCGGCTCGCATCTTGTGTTAGCGCTTGGACGAGTAAGGTACTTCTAAACATTGTTCCTTGGCTTTTGTTTTTGAGCCGTGCACTATGTTTGTCGAGTGTGTTTTCATCATTGATGTTAGCGCGCGCCAGAGTTTGGGGTTGTCGTGTCATAAGGATGGCCTGTTGTAAAGTATATGTGTGTTCCGAATCTAGTGTTTTCAGTGAATACTCATGTGAGGATTGAACGATGGTCAAGGATAAAAACAACCACTTGTTTACGCTGGGCTGGCCAAACTCGGAGTGAGCGAGTGGGGAGAGAGTTTATTGATTGTCCACAGGATGCCGGTGGTCTTGCATACGATTCGTGGAGAACGGTAAATGTGTGGATATGTTTAAATTAAGTTGTATTTCTCAAATGTTGCGAGAAAAGGTTCATGTTTTCAACGTATTACGCGTCATTCAACCAAGCGCCCTTACCCTGCGGTGTCACCGATAAGAACAGTAGCGATGGTGGCACATTGAAATTTGAAACTATTTATTCTAAACTAGTGAGTGAAGGCCAGAAAGAAGCTGCGGAAGGAAGAATTGAGTCTGCGAAGTTTGCTGGATCAAATTCAAACACACAGCGAAATGGCGCCGATGGCGGAAGAGGGAGAGGAGGCGGTGGTAACCATAACAACCATGGCGGCGATCAAAACGAATATGGCGGCCAGCAGCAGAAGAAGAGAATCCGGTGCAAAACTTGCAACAAATTTCATCTCGGCAAGTGCTGGTACCTGGGAAATAACTCATGATGGCCAGGAAGGCACCCAAGTCTAACCGTTACATCACGTCAGAGTCAGCTGATTTCCGTTTAAGTGCGGTTGTTGGAAAGCAAAATTTGGGTGAGTCATACAGTCAGAAATCATTATTAGAAAGTAATCTCAGTCCTGGCATCCCCTATCATAAAAAATACATACAGGATGTTGATAAAAATACCAGCAAAAGACAGCAGCTTTACAAGATTCCAGAAACTAAAAAGAAAAAAATTGACACTACAAGGAGGCGGACTCTTCTAAAGAATGCAACAGAAAAAAAAAAGAGGGCACTACCTATGAGTCACAAATGGCATTGTTTCAGGAGGATGGTATTGGCTTATTGCCAGATATACCTGAAGAAAATAGTGTAGTAGTGTAGTACTTAAGGCTGATGGACTTTTTGTTACTTTGTTGGAAGCATTGTCGATGTACTCTCCTTATGTGATCTTTCATTTGATGTGTTAATTTTAAACTTTTAAGTTTGACCTCGGTTGAGAGCGTTTCTTATGTACACTTTATAACCGAAATATACCAATACCAATAACTTCAGAAGGAGTAGAAAGTAGGGAAGGGGTGGAAGAAATTAAATGAGTAGTTCTATTTGATTTAGAAACAAGTGGTCTCAAGGGGGAAATCTTGCAGATTGGTGCTAAATGTGGAAGTTGTACTTTCAGTTGTTACATCAAGCCGAAGGGGCCTATCCCTTCTGATGTAACAGCCATTACTAAACTCTCAACTTCTGGTGGGCAACTGCACAGAGGCACACATCTTGTGCCGACTGTTTCTCTGCAAGTTGCTATGCAGCAGTTCGTACATTACCTGACTTTACTTCAGAAAATGGTTTATTTCTGTTCCCACAATTTAGCATTTGATGGATCAAAACTACACAAAGCACTATGTGAGTGTAATTTTGAGGATAAATTTCTAGCAGTAGTGAGGGGTATGTCTTGCTCACTTAAGATTATTAGAAACATGAGAGCAAAGACTGAAAAAAATAGTATAGAGGTGCTAACCACATCATTAGGTATAGAATATGTTGATGGGCATGATGCACTCAGTGATACCCAGATGCTTGCACTGATAATCAAAAAACTGGATATATCTGATGATCTTATTACTTCATCAACAGATGCCTACAATTTAATTCAAAAGTACAAACCAGATGAAATCTTGAGTCATAAATGCAAACAACTTTTGAGTGATTGCAAACAAAATGTATCTCAAGAAAATATCCCAGTAGGTAAAGAAATTGTTAAAAAGATTATATCCTCTAATATTTCAGTAGCCTGTCTACAGAAGGCCTACAATTTCAACACAAGAGTTGAAACAGTTACTTTGCCAGCTCGAGTTATTGGCACTACTGTAGACAAATTATATTGAATCTTTAGTGCTACTCATAAAGAGGTACAGGTACAAGCAGTTGCCTTCTCCTTTGCTTCAACCAAACCTACCAGCTCCCCACACTGAAGAAAGAGCATCATCACCAGATCTAATATTAGAATTTTTGTCAAATGGACAAGAGTTGTCATACCGTCAGCTTACTCATTCTCATCTGTGATCTATAGTATTGTTTTACTTCTTTCATCCTTAAAAGTCACTAATTGAATTTATAGAATTCCATTAAATAGTGTTTTTAATATATTCCCTCCAATTGTAGTCAAGCATGTATTTTGTGCCATTATTTAAAATAGTGTTTTAAGTCACAAGAATTTTTATAATGATACTGAATAGTTTTGATTAAAATTATTTCCTTTGCAAAGAGATACGGAGAATCATTACATTAATTGTACAACATACCCAAGTCCAGATGTTTTCCTTAAAACTTTCCCGTTACTTTACACGATTGCATTTTCAATTTGAAACAGATAACATAGGCTTCAAATGACTAAAAGGTGTATCAATGTGTATACAGAAGGATAATTCAGTCATTTAAGAAGAGTAAAAGCTAGTGGTACTTAAAATGTTTCCTGTTTACTCAATGTTCCTTTTTCAACACACAAGTTTTGATACTCAAAAGTATTAAATAGGCTCAGGAACATACCCAAGACCAGATATTTTCCTTAAAACTTTCCCGTTACTTTCCACGATTGCATTTTAAATTTAAAACAGACATCATGGGCTTCGACTGACTAACAACTATACATGTAGGTAGACATCAGTAAAATTCAATCATTTGAAAAGTAAAACGTAGTGATATTTAAAATGTTTCCTTTTACTCTGTGTACCTTTTCCAGCTAGCACCCCAATCTTGATACTTAGAAGTATTAAATTCTGGGACAGAGTGAAAAATGTGTCCAATAAAATTTTGACTATAGTTTACACAAAGACCTTTTACTTTTCGACCAGCGCGAGCAATGAAATAAACATTTAGTACGTTTTAAAAGAGAACTTACAGCACATTTGTTTTTCCAGTCCATGCACACATATGGTTTTGAGGAAAATTAGTCTTACCCATGGCATGCAAAGTGAAAGAAGTGCACAAAACATACCACAAAGCAAAGCGTTTTGATCAGGGAGCTTCATCACTACCTACGTTTGAAAGCGAGGCGGGAGGGGAGGGGGAGTGGGTGGGGGCACGGTGGGGCTCCCTGCTGGGGGCGGCGTTGCCACTCTGCGGGGGCCCTGGCCGCACGCAAAAAAAAGAATCATTGTACCAACGACATGAGTTGCTCCTCCAACAACATTTTGTTCTTGGAATGGCTTCAGAAACATAGGATGCTATTCCAACGACCATGATTGCTGGCTCAACGAGATGGTCGGTGGCACAACTACCGGCTGTCATAGGGTTAGCAGCATCGTGTCTTTGGACCAACAACCCGGCCACAAGAACACGACGGTCGTTGGAACAATGATTCTTTTTTTTTCAGTGCGTGTAGCTGTCGCATGGACTTGTTTAAAATGAGATTTCTTTTGAAATTTGCACAAACGGACAATGAAACCACACTCTACGTGATCCTGAAGCATTACTGCACACGAATCGAATCCTTGTTCCAGGCCTGGGTTACATTTCCCCCTTCTCAATACTGCTTCGGTTTTTGTACGTAAGTTACAAAATCTTACGTAGCTACGTACCAAAAAAAACAAAACAATAGCCCCTCAGTGTGCAGGCGCGATGGGCATTTTACAACGATTCAAAATTTTTACAGTGACAGTAGAGTGTCGCACCTTTGCGACGCGCGGCGGAGCGAGGCAAGTCCGGAAATCCCGCGCTCCGGGAAAATATGCTTTCGCCTTGCGTCCCCCGCCCCCCCCCCCTTCAGCATGTTCACAGGATTTAGTAAGCTATGAACAAAACCGTTCATAAGATTTTAGTGTGTACGAGTGACATAGTATTGTGGGTCGTGCACTCTAAACCTTTTGCAAAGAGTTTGTTCGTATAATGCAAAGAATTTTGTGCAACCGTAATATACAGGAAATTTCCTTGTATTACTAGAAATTTCCTTGAATTACACAAAAGTTTTCTTTGTATTACAATGATTTTTCTTTGCATTACAAAGAAAATTTGGCTTTGTATTACGGTCGCACAAAATTCTTTGTAATACAAGAATTTTCTCTAAGAATTTAAGAGTGTGGGTTCGAATGCTCGAAAGTTGGCTTAATTATGTACATATTGTTAACTAAACATGTTAAAGTTTGTGTATTAACTATAAATGCATACCTTTTTTTATTTATGCATAAAAATACACATTTATGTCTGATTTCATTCATAAACCCATACGCAAAAATTACTCCGCACTAAATCCGAAAGGTCTTTTTCGTCCATAAAAAGATGCGTTTTTGTGCACATCTCAACCGGATGCAGATCGGAATCTAGCAAGTGGGGAATTTGCATCATGATGGTGGACAAAAAAAAAGGGTCCAGAAAAAGGATGCCAATTCGTCACTTGCTGCATTCAAAAATGTGCATCCGGTTGAGATGACCACAAAAACACGTCTTTCCAGGGACAGTAAATATCCTTTCAGATTTGGTGAGACGACATGTACCAGAAAGAAATTTCCCAGTTACTGTGCGCACACTAACTAGGTACATTTTGGTATGTCGTATAGTGATTTGTGCGTATGCACGTAATCAGACATAAATGTGTATGATTGTAATGGTACAGAACACAATAAAGCTGTAGGGGTTGTTGTTGTTTTTGTTGTTGTTGTTTTTTTTTTTGGGGGGGGGGGGTCAAGCTAAACATGTCTAAATTTTAACTACATAGCTAAATAGTTATTCCTCATTCTCATTTAGCCATTGGTTTAGCTGTGTTGGAGGTTAATAATTTTTCTCCTTACAGAATAGGAAGGGCGTCGCGTCGTGGTTGGGGTGGTGGTGGAGGGCGAGGGACGCAATAAGAACGCGGCAGATTATGATTATGTGGTCGTTGTTGGCGTCGCGCGGGGTTGGCGCCCCTCGTGGGGCACCTGTTGGAAATGACCATTTACCAACAGCAGCAGTTAGTAGCGGTTTTGAGCTCGGCGACGATCTTGTCTACGACAAAGACGCAACTAGAATCTCTTTGCCAGGAGCACGCACCCCCACTCCGCCCTCTCTCCATTCACCATTAGCGTCCCGGTCCCGCCCCGCCACGCCGGCCGATCGTAATCACGCGTCAGACTACCGCCTTACGCGTGGCTCTGTTTATTCAGTGCCGGTCATTTCTGATTTGAGCCGGTAGATTGAAGGTGGGCCTGGGCCGGACCGGCCCGGGAGTGGAGGAGCGGGGCTGGAGGATGGCAGAGGAAATGACAGAGTCCCCCTCGCACCTCTTCTCTCTCTCTCTCTCCGGGGCTCGAGCAGTAGCGGAGAGCTTCCCGGGTAAAAGTGAGGCGCTCCCGGGAGAGAGAGAGAGAGAGAGAGAGAGAGAGAGAGAGAATGACAGAGACGGCGAAAAAAAATAAAACATTGAAGAACCAAGGCGCTGGCCGCACGGTACTCGCGCGATATGTGTCCGCCCCGCTGTACCTACGCGCTGTACTGGAGTGTGGGACGCGTTGGGACGCCCCCTCCTGTGCGGAACTGTGAGG
>NW_026267198.1:873394-884788 GCF_000697945.3 Frankliniella occidentalis
TTGTTACCCTGCGCTACACTCTCATTTCTTTACGGATCTGCTCTCCTATCCGAAAGTTACATCGAATTTGCTGCAAACGTAATATGGACCACAAATCATCCGTGATACGTAATAAATTTCCCATATGATGGATAATTTGATCAGTATTACAAACATGCCTCAATACGTAAGGTATGGGTGACAGGTTTATACCTTACGGATGGAGGCATTTTTGTAATATCGATCAAATTATCTAAACTACGTACAATTTCATGTGTATTACGGCTGATTTGTGATCCATTTTACGTTTGCACAAAATTCTCCGCAATCGAGTTCACAACGAAGAGAGAAGTGTAGCGCACAACATTTATCACGTTCAGGATGTATGTATGAGTGTTCAGAAATGTGCTCGCGTTCGTACATACACGTGCGTATGCTCTTACCACTGCATAGGACTCGTACGATAAAGGGCGTCCCAGTGAGTGTGCGTTGTTAACGCCTCTCTGCAGGAGCAGCTCGGCGCGCGCGGGTCGCGGCGCAGCTTCTGCCTCCCCGGCCCAGTGAGCGGGGAGGTGTGAACGCCCCGGATGCTGCGGGTGATCTGACCTGACCCCTCGCGCTGGCCTTTCCACTTCGCCTCGCCCGCCTCCCAGCTGCCGACGCGCGCGCCCCTGGTTGCGGAGCTAGACGTCAACAGCGCCCCAGCCAAGCCCCGGGCGATGCAACATGCAACGGCACACACTTATGGAATGCACTTTTTCGTTCATGTCACATGCTCAGCGCGTTGGCTGCAAATGTACTTTTCACTTTTTTGTTTGTTCTATTCATGTCATTGCCATTGCCACATTTTTGTCTCATTTCGTGCGTCAATCCGTATGCCCAAATAACTGGAACAACATGTACGAAATCAACAGTATGCACACAGTAAAAATAAATATCGTGATTTTACGGTATTTTCTCCGATAATTTTCTACTACGAAAACTTCATTTTTAACCAATTACGATACATCGTTATTTACGAATTGCTTTGTAAAATCCCCCATGGGTCGAGCAAGAGCTGAACGGTGAGAGAGGAAGGAGGGGGGGGGGGCATTTTGACTTCTGGTATAGACAGTCTTTAGGGGACTGTCTAAAAATCAACTGCAGCAGGTATGTAGTGTAAAAATTCGGTTGTACACCACCATTCGTATTTGAAAAGCCGTACAGAATTGTTATATTCAGTTAAGAAAAGTCTACTGGGGGCGGCGCGCCCCGGGGCCTAGACTGGGGTCTGGCGGTGTGGCGTAGCGTGGGTCTAGGACAGGAGACCCCAGCGATCCCAAAGCACCCTTCTCGGCGTGGTGTACAACGAGTTGGCAAGTTGGCGAAATGTCGCGTGTAAGGCGAGG
Source organism: Frankliniella occidentalis (assembly GCF_000697945.3). Lineage (NCBI taxonomy): Eukaryota > Metazoa > Arthropoda > Insecta > Thysanoptera > Thripidae > Frankliniella > Frankliniella occidentalis. The sequence continues at coordinate 874,762 of NW_026267198.1, forward strand.
GGTGGGCGACTTGAAATTTTCGTGTACACAGGAGTACGGAGTACACGGAGTACAGTCGGAGAACACTGAGTATTGCCGGTCGGAGCGAGCAGAGTACACCTGGAGTACACCCGGAGTATAGTCGGAGTACGCGGAGAACTTGCGACAAAAACAGCCGGAGTACACGGAGTACAGTCGGAGTACAATCGGAGAACACCTGGAGTACATTTTGGCCTGTACACAGGGGCCGCCCAGTCGTCCACCCCTCGATGTAAGATGCGCGTTGGGATCAAATTTCTGAGAGTTTTGCGCGCTTTGCACGCGATTTTTTGCGAGTATTCGCGAGTTTACGCGGAATTTTGCGAGTTGGGCGCGGCATACAGAGACATGTCTCTGGCGGCATACAACGAGTTAGCTCGTGGGGGACCCCTCGCATTTCCTTACGAACTCGCTTATGGAGCATTTATACATTACGGATAAAGGCAATATCGATCAAATAATCTATAATACGGACAATTTCATCCTTATTACGAATGATTTGTGATCCATTTGACGTGTTAACCAAAATCTCCGGAAGCGAGTCCGTGAGGAAATAGGAGTGTATTTTTCGTAAATTATTTTTTACAAAGCACTCCATAATTTATTTTTTTCGTACAATCCCGATTTTCTTTTTAAAGTGTACAGCCACGCCTCACGGCCTCACGCCCTGCCCCCGCCGTTGCACGCCTCTGCTCCTGCTGCGCTATGCGGGCCTCCCGGTCGGGATTTCCTCTCCTCCGCGCGCCCCCCAGGGGATTAGCGCCGAGGGCGGCCGGGGCTGGGGTTCCCGCCAGGGAAACGGTGTCACCCACGGTCAGCGAGGCGGGACGCTGGACGCGGCAGGAGCCAATCTGCCGCACGGTAGCAGCAGATCCCAGAATAAAGCATTCCGGAAAGGCTGACATGCATTGAGCAAGAAAACGGTAGTCACCGTGTTAGCATTTAGACACACGCCGAGCCGCACCTGCATAGGCTGGGAAGATACTCTATAGACCAGGGGTCTCAAACTCACGGCTCGCGAGCCAAGCGTCGCCCCTCGGCAAGAATATCGGATCTAAAACCCATACTTTAAGAATATCCGATCTGCATCCGCCCCGCTGAAGAACATCCTATCTGCTATATATTTGCTATATAGATCGGATGTTCTTCAGCGGGGCGGATGCAGATCAGATATTCTTAAAGTACGGGTTTTAGATCCGGTACTCTTGCCGGGGGGCAACGCAAGCGCGGCTCGCCTAGCCCGGGTAGCGCGGCTCGCCGAGAGCTGCGCACCTCTCGCGTTCGGGTAGATCCGATCCGAGCCCCCGAAAGCCGCGCTCGGGTTGCTCGAAGGTGAGCTGGACCGCTGGACCCAGCCATCGTCGTCTGTCACTCGACACACGCCACTCGCTCGCTGACCCAGTGTGTGTCTGTCTTTGTTTCACTCATTGAGGTGCCATTGGGAGAGACAAAGACAGACACTGGCCCGCGACAGAGCGCCGAGGGCACCAGTCCAGTCAACAAAATGAAAATACCGCCTGAACCTTCAGGAAATTATACCAAACCGTTTTATTGCGGATTCCGGTAGGGTGACCCTTGATGAACCACAATAATAAAGTTTACGTTGAATTTCGACCGGGAACACATTTTTTTTTGAACCGAAAGGGCGTAAGTGCAGTTTTTCCGTTTTCTCGTTATCTCCGGCCGTTTTGTTTTTGAACGTAGAAAGGCGGGTGAGGGCCTAAATTGTCCGGTAAGGACCACTTAATAATATGTATAGAGTAGGTTGTTCGAAAATGTTTGAACCGCTACACTGTGAACATTTTTGTACCAAGTCCCAAAAACGTTCTGCAGAAAACTATTTTTTTTCAAGTGATCTCGCTAGAAATTTGAAAAATGTTTCAAGTAAATATTGTAGCATGATCCTTTTCCTCTCTGACGCTGTGCCGTTCACCTCTAAACTCCGAATAGCCTCTGAGCAGCGCGACCTAGAGTGCGCGCCGGTAAAACGGCCCGCGCGGGCCCCATAAAAATAGCATGGGCCCGGCGGACGCGCCGGCCGGCCGAAAAACGGGGGTGAAAGGTGAAAGGTGTCCGATGACGCTGAAATTTACACCACTTACTTGTACTACAGAGGCGCACCTTGTGTATTTTTTTCAACTCCCTGCGATTTTTTTGAGCGAGTTTTGGCCAAAACTTAGCTGGACTCGAGCGTTCAAAGTAGCCCAACCCTGGTTCAAATTGTAAAACTAAAACTTTCCCCCCCCCCCCCCCCCCTTCGTCCTTTACGAAGGTTTCCTCTACGCCGTAAACGTGTTCGTTTTCGTCTAACTCCAAAAGTGCGAGCTGTGAATTTTTTTCCCCGTAATTTTTTGAGTGAAGCACTTTTGCGCTTTTTCAAATCACTGGTTCCGAGTAGGACAGGCGTGCAACGGGCGAGAGAAGAACTACTCCAACAACTGTGCCAAAGCCTCCTCTATTCATCGCTGTTCCATGCTCGACCATCGGTTGAACGACCGCCGAGCAGCAGTGTTAAATGTTCTGACGCGCAGCGCTCCGCGCTGCCAGGCTCCTATGCTGCGTCAGTGAGTGCGAGAGAGACAGATGCGCGCGTACAGCTGCCGGAGCCGCCCGGCGAGCGCCGCGGCCCGGCAGCACAAGCATAGGAACACGACCAATAAAACGTTTTGGTATAATTTCCGTAAGGTAAAAATTTCGTTGACTGGACTACACGGGCCAGTCGCTGAGGCACCACTACATCTATCTCTCTCACTCTTCTTGCCGAAGAGCGAAGAGCTTGTAATGCTCGTGGCCTATGCAGGTGCGGCTCGGCGTGTGTCTAAATGCTAACACGGTGACTCCCGTTTTCTTGCTCCATGCATGTCAGCCTTTCCGGAATGCTTTATTCTGGGACCTGCTGCTATCGTGCGGCAGATTGGCTTCTGCTGCGTCCACCGTCTCGCCTCGCTGACCGTGGGTGACACCGTTTCCCTGGCGGGAACCCCAGCCCCGGCCGCCCTCGGCGCTAATCCCCTGGGGGGCGCGCGGAGGAGAGGAAATCCCGGCCGGGAGGCCCGCATAGCGCAGCAGGAGCAGAGGCGTGCAACGGCGGGGGCAGGGCGTGAGGCGTGGCGTCGCTACAGTAAACAGGCCCGGGAAGTGCTTCACCACGAGACAAGACGACTTGAACTTCTTTTGATTTGGGCATCAAAGCTACCGGCCATAAACTGCCTGAACTGACTGGCGTGCACACTAAAATCTTATGAACATTTTTGTTCATAGTTACTGATTTCTGTAAACATGCTCGGCTAACGCATTTTTTAATCCGCCAGTATGAAGAAATTTGTGCACACTGGCGTATTAAAAAATGCGTAAGCCGAGCATGTTTACAGAAATCAGTAACTATGAACAAAAAGGTTTATAAGATTTTAGTGTGTGCACCGGGGTGCAGGGCAGTGGGCTGGTTAGCCCCTGGGCGTGCATGGCATTTCTTTCCCCTACCTCTGGCGTTCAGAGTGCAGAGAAATTTGGGGCGTTAGGGCGCGCAGCGGTGCCCCTCGGCGTTGCGTGATTCCTGGAAAGGCCGGGCGGTGAGACAGGGTTGCGTCCCAATTCTCATCCCTACCCGAGTCGGTCGGTCGGTGCGAGAGAGACAGATCTATGCAATTCCAAATGGGTGTTATTTGCTATTTCTCTAGCACCGACCGACGGACTTAGACCGACGAACTCGGGACAAGAATTGGGACGCACCCCAGGTGTGTGCAGGTCTCCGTTCCGGAGGCACGTCCGCGCGACGCCGGCACGGTTACGTTCCAGGCCTCTGGCGCGCTACAAGTAAGTTGTGCGCAATAAAATATTCTGAAAATTTTTGTTCATAACTTACTGAGTGCTGTCAACATGCTCGGCTTACGCATTTTTTAAATATGCAAGTTTGAAGAAATTTGTTCATAAGATTTTACTGTGTGCGCAATGCAAAGCCTACACTGTAAAATGCGGGCGTTTCGTGAGGGAGGGCGCACCCTTAGGCGTGTTGTAGGAGAACGCCTTAGTACCTTATCCCCAATATAAACTAGAGCGCTTTCTATCGTTTTCACCCGAGAACGTCAGGCGTTCTACCAGAGCACGCGTTCTCTCATCTCACATCTTGGGCAAAATGCATGGCATTGACCATCTAGACTTAATCGAGCTGTGTCGCAACGGCGCGACCCGTTGTTGTACGTCATACATTTTGCAGTGAACCTTTCCCAGTCCGTCGGAACTAAATGTGTTGCGCTCAAGCCCCAAGTACCGCCCTCCGCCGCCCGCAGCCCTTGGACCAGGCGCCGAGGCGTCCGTCCCGGCCGGCACGGCACCCACTCAGTTATTTGCTGTATTCAGTTTAGCCGCGCTTACGAGAGCGCGACAGCGTGAGAGCGTAGAGTAGGGCGAGGGGCAGGGGGGAGGGGATGGGAAAGGCGTCCGACTCCACGCTCTCGTGCAGTCGCGCTCTCCCGTCCCCTGTCCGTCGCTTCCCCCCTCGCCCGAAATCCACGCTCTCGCGCTCACGCTCTCGTAAGCGTGGCTAAACTGAAAAAAGCAATTGTACTGCTCTGAAGTTACCGCTGTCAACTCAAGTCCAAGAAAGGGTTTGGTCGTTCGGAAGTTCGGGGAAGCCTTTTCCCAACTGCAAAACAAATCCAAAATTCTTGCTTTCGGCCCCGGATGTCACTGATATACCCTACAAGCCGGAACTTTTTAGCCTACACTCTAAATGAGCTCAATTTTGTAACCGGCGAGGACACGTTCTTGGCACATTTGCTTGGAAGCACGTACGTTCGTAGTCCCCCTCTTGGGGTTCCCAGCGCTTCGCATGATGTTGCATGCTCGTAGCGCGAGGCTGGCGCGCGGTTGTCATCCAGCTCCGCCGCCAGGGGCGCGCGCGTCGCCAGGTGGTTGGCGGGCGAGGCGAGGTGGCGGTGGCCAGGCGCCAGGCCAGAGCCCAGACGGACGGACGGGGGACGGGACGGACAGTTTACCTGCAGCACCGCTCGGATGCGGTTGGAGCGCGGGCGGGAGCTCGGCTCCGTGCGCGCCACGCTGCCACTACAGGGAGGTGTGTGATGAACCATGACGGATACTGAACTGACGTCTTCAAGGCCACTGAGGAACGGTTGCGCTAATCGGAATGGTATATGTCCATGGAATGCAAGGTAAAAATTGTTTCTTGTACTTTAAGACTTGGTCTTGGATGCCGTCTCCGTTAGATCCAAGACCGGGTCCTAAAATGGCTTTATCAGGTTAAGGAGTTTAACAGTTAACAGTTTACCAGTTCCATTTTTCATGATATTTGGGTATATAACCATGATTTTTACATTTAAATGCGTTGTACATGTGAAAACCTATGGAATTTAAACACATCTTTAATGTAAAGATCATTGTTATATTCCCAAATATCATGCAAAATGGAACTGTTAAACTGTCAACTGTTAAACTCCTTCCACTTTGCATATTCTGAAATGTAGCCCTGATTTACACATTCAAATGTGTTTATATCGAATGTAATCACAGATATATTTCCAAGTATTATGCAAAATGGAACTGTTAAACTGATAACTGTTGAACTGTTAAACTCCTTAACCTGATAAAACCAATACAAGAAACTTTGTTTTACGGTGTGATGTGTTTTTGCGCACATTTCAAGCAGATGCAAATTCGAATCTAGCAATGGACATATTAGCATTGCATTAAGAGACAACATTTCTTGCGACGGGTGGTTGACTCCTATAATACTGGGTACACAGACCTTATAGTACCGTATATGTAATACCTTTAATATTCTATGATTGGCTGAGCGATTAGCGAAGCCTATTACTCCGTCTGGTCGGAAAAAACTTTTTCTGTCTGTCTGTCTGTCTGTGTGTCTGTCTGTGTGTCTGTCTGTGTATCTGTCCGCACGAAAACTCGAAAACGAATTGAGCGAGCGACCTGGGATTTTCAGGGTCGTTTTGTATCATAAAAAGACAGATCGAGTTCGAAGATGAGCATTCTAGCTCAAAAATTGGATTTTAAAAAAATCGAAAACAACAGGTCCCAAAAATGACGTTTTTTAAAAATATTTTTTTATGGTTTCCTAAGGGGTAACTCATCAAAGTAGAGCCCTATGAGCGAAAATTTTGTCCATTTTGCTCTAGCTCAAACCGTTGAGGCGCCAGAGGGTGTTTTTGACGAAAATAAGCGAAAAAATGTACAACCCTGCATGATTAATCGAAGTGACGGGCGTTGACGGGCCGGAGGCCCGTATCTTTGTGCACATTTTTGCACTACCTGACTCGGGTGTCAGCGCCGCAGGCCAAGGTAGATGTATGCCAGGCGCGTCGCAGCGTAACAGTGTTTCGTGAGGTATCGCGAAGCCTGTTACGCGAGACGTGGTCTGGCGTACATCTACCTTGTACTTATTCCCTTGATGAAAACTGGGTTGGTATTATTTGGTAAGTATGTTCATTTTAAAATAAAACAAACAAAAACCTAGTTTCGTAAACTTTTGGTTTGTGAAGAAACAATAATTTTTCATACTTGAGTTATTTGTCCCAACTATGAGTAATGCGCAGATGTCTGTGGAAAGGGTAATAGTTAGACTTTTCCGTTACCCTCAAACTATTTGGTAGACATGTAAATTTTGGCTGAACCAATGATAACCGCAGAAACTTATTATTTAAGAAAAGAGTTTTGGGTATATTTAAATATATATTACTTTTGTTTACAATATGGTCCCAAAATGACTTGTCTATCAAGTATTTTATTTTGAAAGAAACAGAAAGGTTTAATCATTACCCTGGCTTCAGAAATCTTGCGTGTTAAGTTGGGATACTGGGATAAATGACTACAGGTGCGCCTCTAATGAAACCTGGAACCCATCATTTCAGATTTTGCTGTTATTGATGCAACCCAAGTTTGCTAAATGTAAATTGGAAGTTTAGTTATGGTATAAACACATTACCACAAATTTTGCGGGCATAAGGGTGCTTCTATGTGGAACCCATCAGTACCCATTATTGATGAATAGACCAGTATATGGTCACTTAAACATGCTCATAATCTGTGAAAATGTATTTAATGCATTACTAAACTTCCAAATTACATGAAGGAAAACTTGGGCAACATCAAAAACAGCAAAATCTGAAATGATGGTTGATGGGTTCCAAGTTTCATTGGAGGGCCACCTTAAAGTATGAAAAGTTGTCGTTTCTTCACAAACCCAAAATTTAAGGAACTTTAATTTTGTTTTCAACTGTAATAGGGGCTAAGTAGTCAACTTAAGTAAATCTTAAGCAATTGAGAGCATGCTTGGAGTGTTTCACTGGAACTTCTACATTCGAAATATTACCTGACACTGTTTAGTATATTACAATACTCTACAATACTTATAATATAGTAGGGTACACGGCTCAGGCGAGTCCGCCACCCCTCGGCTTAAGGGGACAGTATGGTAAACCTTCAATTCTGATGGAGGAGCACAATTAAAAGTTCGGCTTATACACACTAAATCTGAAAGAACTATTTCTGTCCATAGAAAGGCACGTTTTTGTGCATGTCTCAACTGGATGCAGATTTGAATCCAGCAAGTGACAAGTTACTTTTTTGTTCATCATTAAGATGCAAATCCCTCACTTGCTACACTCCAATCCGCATCCGGTTGAGATGTGCACAAAAACGTGTCTTTCTATTGACAATAGAAGGCCTTTTAGATTTAGTGTGTAATTTTTGTAGTGTTCACTTTTAAATGTCATATGAGCTATGGAATGACTATATCTTTACAAAAACATTGCGCATGGAACATTTTTAACTTTAAAGTTTAGTTAACTTTACAATTTTGTGTGTGCAAGGTTTTGTTTGTAGATTTTAGCAATCCATAGCTTAGATTTAATCGTGAAAGTGAGCATCTACTACAAGAATTCTAAACTTTTTTTTTTTATTTTGCCCCTTAATTAATTAGACCTTAACTTTAAATTTGGTGATCTATTCAATTTTTCAGTAAACTCACCCCTTGAGACTTGCAGTGACTTTTAGCACTCATACATTCTAAATTGTAATGCATAAAAATGCATAATTCCATAGACAAAGAAAGTCCTTTAAGACTTGGTGTGTGGCTGCTTAATAGCATCTTAACACAAAACACAATGCAGAGGAGTTAGGTGTTTTTGTGCACATTTCAACCGGGTGCAGATTAGAATCTAGCAAGTGAGGAATTAGCATCTTAATGATGGACAAAAGAATAGTTGTCCAAAAGAGGATGCTAATAAAGCATTCCGGTAAGGCTGATATGCAGAAGAATGTGGGGAAGAAGAAAACGGAAATCGCTATACTTTAACATGGTGACTTCCGTTTTCTTGTTCCTCGCATTCTTCGGCATTTCGGCTTTACTGGAATGGTTTATTCGTCACTTTCTAGATTCTAATCTGCATCGGATTGAGATGTGCACAGAAACGCGTCTTTCTTTGGGTAATAGGGCATTCCGCTACAACACAATCGGAACCTAAAGAAGAAAAGCATGACTACCCGATCTGTTTCCTCCTGAACGCTGATTGGCCAAAGACGGCGTGGCTGTGGCGGTGGCGGTCAACCAATGAGCGCGCAGAGGGAAACAGATCGAGCAGTCATGCTTTTCTTCTTTAGGTTCCGGTTGGCTTGCAGCGGAATACCCTATACAAGTCCTTCCGGCAAAGCTGAAATGCAGAAGAATGCAGGGAACAAGAAAACGGAAGTCACCATGATAAAGCATAGCGATTTCCGGTTTCTTCTTCCCCGCATTCTTCTGCTTTTCAGCTTTACCGGAATGCTATATTTCATGCATACCAATGTGCAATGTGTGCATAATTATGCATTTTGTACACAATTATGCATACATACATACGTGTGTACGGAACAATGTAAGCTATGAACTAACTACGTATACCGATACCCCAGACCACGTCTCGCGTAATAGGCTTCGCGAAAGCTCACGAAACACTGTTACGCTGCGACGCGCCTGGCGCCTGGCGCCGCTGACACCCAAGACAAGTTAATAAAGCATTCCTGTAAAGCTGAAATGGGGAAGAAGGCGCGGAACAAGAATACGGGAGTGACCATATTAAAGCATAGCGATTTCCGTTTTATTCTTCACCGCATTCTTCTGCATTTCAGCTTTACCGGAATGCTTTCTTTTTTACTTAAAGGCTGTTCCGCTCAACGCGGTAAAAAGAACACAAGAATCAGAAAAGCCGAGGGTGGGGGTAGCAAAGCGGCTTCCCCACCCGCCCGCGCTTCCCCGCGTCGCTCCCCCCGCCCTCGTCTTTTGTGATTCTTGTGTTCTTCTTGTGTTCGTCGAGCGGAATAGCCTAGCTGAAATGCAGAAGAATGCGGGGAACAAGAAAACGGAAATCACCATGTTACAGCATAGTGATTTCCGTTTTCTTCTCCGCATTCTTAAGCATTTCAGCTTTACCGGAATGCTTTATTCGACATGCTCTCAGCATCTGTCGTGGACTTTTCACTCCAATGTTAGAAAAAGATATTCGGTGAAAGTATTCCATTAAGTGTCCATCAACACTCATTTCCTTTTGGATGTGCTATCCGTATGCTACGTACGGCGAATAGGGCATTTCGCCCAGTATAAACCGAATCCAAAGAAGAACAGTAATGCTTCCTGAAGTGTTTCCTCCCTGCTCATTGGCTCACGCTGACGAAGTTCTCGGACTTGTCACTAGCAGTCACGGCCCTGGTGGCGGGTCCGTTTTGCTCTATCTCTAACCGTTTACGCACTAGAGGGTCTTTTAAGACGAAAATAAGCTAAAAATTGCCATAGTGAACAATAAGATGTAAAAAAAGGCCTAAAAACCGCCAAATAGAAAGGAAACTTTCCCCCACCCCCCAAAAACGTCTCAAAGCAGAAGGGTGGGTTGTAGTCGCGGTGCTTCACCGTTACATCCCTTTCCCGAGTTTTTGGGGCAGACTCGAAGATGACGGGTCTAAGCGGGCCGAAGGCCCGCTTCATCATTCGGTCATGTTCTTCAGC
>NW_026267198.1:892368-893993 GCF_000697945.3 Frankliniella occidentalis
GGTCTGGGGGGCGGAGCCCCCCAGCGAGCGAAGCGAGTCTGCATAGTTTACCATTGACCATCTTAATTACAGTCTTTTGAACTTTAAGCGACGCTTCTTAACCTTTCGGCAACAGTGCAATCCTCCCGCTTTCAGCCTGCAAATCAGCAGTATAGTGACTTTCTTTGCGCTGCTAAAAAAGAAATAGACAGTGTGTGCCGTAGCTAAAACAGCCGCCTTTGCTTGTTCGTCCAGCCGTCCCCTCTTTTTATCCCTCCCCACAGGCACAGGGAGCAGGCCATTCACAACCTTGTTGAGAGGGGCAGCTCCAGACCTTTTACTATCATTTGGCTTCTCACCACCAGCCCTAAAATATAATATTTTCCTTCCTCTACAGCTGCATCTCAAATATCTTCATTTCCTAGACTCATTGTTTTTTAAGCCGTGCTTCTGTGCAAGAGTGCAAGAGTTAAAAACGTCAAACAAGATATTAAAAATTGAGCAGTGCCTCGCCGTGACAGAAGCTCTTTGAAACTCAGGTCTTTTTGGCAACTTGTCACAAAATTTTAAGGCCGTTGCCACACTATTACATAGTGTTTGACCCGCAAATGACACTCTGATTGTTCTCCTACCATTTAATATGTCTATCGGCCAATTTATTGCACAGTCTGAGTCCCTGTTGCACTTGGGTTTTGTGCAGCTGGGCAATATGGTCCCAGGACACAACTTGATTATGCTTTTTGGTTGGCTGCAAAACTTTGTGTGCTGCTTTAATTTGGAAAACAAACAATGGCCTGACTTTGCTCGTATTCATCTAATTGTCCATAGAAACGCACTCATATCCCCGCACTCTTATTTGCAAAATGCTATTCTGTTCAGTTGGGTGGTAGAAAGAGAAATAAGAATGGAGGCAGGGGTTAAACTGATCCCTTTTATTGCTGGGTGCGTTTACAGCACGGACTACAAGTGCAAGCTTAAAACACTAAAATACTACGAAGAAGTTGATGAGACGAATATTTAATACTGACTCAGATCTCATAATAAAAGGAACAACTTTTCTGAGTAGCCTTCTGGAAAAACTAGTAGCAAATCTAATTCCATGGACTCTTTCCACATCTTTAGAGATGCAACCTTGAAGCGATCGCATCATTTCAGAGTTTTCTAATTCGCTTAAAAATGACAAAGTATCGATGGTTTGGGTGTGCACACCAACGTCTGAGCTTAGACGGTCGCGTACATACCCCAACTATCGATACTTTGTCATTTTGAAGCGAATTAAAAACCTCCGAAATTATGCGATCACATAAAGTTTGCATCCCTACACATCTTTACCTTCAAATAGGCTGTCTACATTTTCAGTTAGAGTAGTACCGTTGAAAAACCTTTTAGACCCTAAAAAGAAAGTTGATAATATTTCTGAGGGTAGAGGCACATATTTGTTTTGAGCCCTAGGGCAATAACACCCAGTGGGCATGCACTGACAGATCCAGATATTGTTTACATAAAAGATACAAGCTTGGCGTGATCTGATCGGTCGCCAAATCACCAATAAAGCTGTTGAGATTAGGCCCACAGCCAGCCTTTGGAAGCTAAACAGCCCACTCGCGAAGGACTTCCCCTTAGTAGATCTGTGCTTTCTCCTTGAT
>NW_026267198.1:894178-895433 GCF_000697945.3 Frankliniella occidentalis
TTGTTAGGAATGGCTTTTAAATCCCTTTAAAATTTCATTTTAAGCCGCGCGCAGACTGATTTCTTTCCCTCCCGGGAAAACTTACCTACAATTTTGTGTAGGTGACTGTTAGCCACCGCTCTCTATTTTGCACGCGCAGCTCCAAGGTGCACTTGTAGTATGGCAACACGGGCAGGCCGTCCACCATGTCCGTGTGAAGCCGAAATTCGATTGTTTTCGGCTTCTTCATGATTTGTTTAACGATGCCCACGACGCGCCTCACGTCATGGTCGTCGCACTCGTTTACCACTAGATCACGCACGTGACCCGGGGCCCAATTTGCATTTAACTCACTGGCCCGCACTTCCAGCAGACCACACATCTCTGCGTAGCGGCCGGCGCCGCCCGCAAGTTTCTTTTGTATTACCCGCCTTGCTGCCTCCGCGAAAGATTCACCGGGGATCAGCAACGATAGTAGGACCGCGATGGTCCTACCTGCCAACACCTGTTCCCAGGCGTATGTCACCTCCGCGAACATGTTCAAGCCTTAGACAAAACGAGGAAACTGCCAACCGCCCGGAGGTTCGCCGCTGACTGAGCCTATCCTGTGCCCCTGCACCGCCTCTCCCCCACCCAACGGCCCGAGCGTTGCCGCCGGCAGGCCAAGCAGGCCCGGCCCCTGCCGACCGGAGTTGTCGGCGCAGCGAAGCGGAGCTGGCAACTCCGTTTGGCGGAAGGGCGGGCCTGCTTGTTAAGCATGCTCCAAGTCCATAATACCCTAAAGCCACGTACGGGCTGACTGACTGACTGATTTCCCATTCTAATGTTCCCGGAGAACCCCCCGACCGATTTCCGAATTTCAAAGTGCGTTCGATTCCTTTCGCCTTCCATATGAAGGGAAAACCTACGGATCCGACCCGAGGTGGATTTTTAGGTACCTTTTAACGCTTTTCAAAGTACCCGCCCCCCGCTACCCCCGAAATATGCCGAAAATCGAAAAAATTTTCTCGGCTGAAAATCTTCGTCTCGGTCGGTTTACCGAAAGCCACCCTTCTCCCGATCAGAAATTTTGCGTTTGGGGGGTATTTCACCCATGCGAAAAAGTACCCCCCCGCTATCTCGAGATTGGGGCGTCGGACCGAAGATCTGAAAAGACATGTCGATTGCATTTACGGAGAAAATCACTTTTTGTTTTATGAAATTTTTTGTCGGAGTTCATCTTCTCCCCCTCCCGGGCGATGGAAGGCGAATTTCGGCCGTTTCGCGGCCCCCTGTA
>NW_026267198.1:900193-902659 GCF_000697945.3 Frankliniella occidentalis
AAAACTTTCAAAATGAAAAAGACGAATTCACAAGTTGCCATACTTACTAATATACTCATTCAAAATTTGATTAATTAAAAAGCGACGGTTGTAATGATACAACTCGTGCTTGAATGTGACACAATCAAACAAAGTACTTAACTCGTACTCTTGCATCTGGCCCATGTAACTATAATTGCCATTTGGCCCCTCGTCAAAGACTTTACACATTGCATTGTAGCCCTCCTTACTTCTAAGGAAGGCTAAGCTATAATTTTCACCCCTCAACGAGACAGCAGCAGGACTCGTGAGATATTTAAGCAGACTGTCTGCGTAGTTACCGCTTCGACTCTTAATTACCTCAACGTGGTCAATCAAGCCTCTGAAATTCGCAAGGTTTAGCCACGTCAACGGCAAGGTCAACAGCCCTTCAAAATCTGAATAATCTATTTGGGACTGTACTTGTACACCCAATTCCTTTAACATATCAGACACCACATCCTCATGTTGAAATCGGAGGGGGGGGGGGCGTGGGGCACATGAGCCACCGGCCACCGAGTCGACCTCGTCAGCTGACGTAGCAGCCGGTTTTAACGAGAAGCGCGGGCGGCGCGAGCGGCGCCGGCAACGATTGGTAGAGGGCTTTCTCGCCTTCTTAAACCCTTCAGTCTTTGCTAGGAGGAGCCCTGCTCACTACAACTCAGTACAAGGAGGATCAAAGATCGACTGACGACGAAATCAAAGAGCAGAGAGTATAGTTGCTTTCCCCCGACTGCCGCTCTCCTCCCCCCGCCCCCTTGTCCAGCTTCCTTACACACGGTTAAACCCGCCGGGCCCAACGCCAGCCTCGTTGCGTAAGCGGCTCGCTGTTGGCGTGGGAGGCGCGTAGGGTCAGACCCCCCCCCCCCCCCCTACCGCCCGGCTTGCAGGTGTTGCTGATAGCCATCCAGACTTTTGTATCCCCTTTAACAGGTCACACACGTGACCAGAGGTTTTGTCTTCTGTTTTTTCGTCTTCGGAGGAGCAGCAGGAAAGAAAGGTTCTTCTTAACCCTTTCCGCCAGCAGTTCACTCTGGGTACGAAAACGCGCTGGGACCCCATAATCCCAATCACGACATAACTCAGCACACAATACATCATCATCCAAAAATACACTCTCCTCACTATCAATCGTCACACAACAACTAGACGACAAGCTCTGACCACTCTGACAGGACTGGACTGAAATGAGGGGGCCGCACGGCTCCTTATCTGGATCACTGTCAGGCGGAATTGAATATACGTAGAAACTTCTGGAAAAGTGCTGCGATGAGCAGAGATTTTCCTACCCCTGCACCTCCCGTAACAAGATATTGGATAGGTGAGCCCCCTTCGGAGAAATGATAATAAGTATACATTAAGTAATCACGCTTTTCGGGGTTCAATTTAGCTATCCGATTTAGGTCCTCGTCATCCAGTCGCCCGCGAGAACAGAAACCCTCGTCATAAGTCCGAGCTTGAAATTCGCCCTAATCCGCGAATGCATCAGCATGGCACTTTGGGTCATCACGGTCGTAATCGTCCACGTGATGTCGTGGCGCACATTACTGTCAGCTTCCTCTTTAGTTTCCAGTTACTCAGGCGTTTTCTGGGCAACGATCGACAGACGGAAGATGAGGGAGAAAAATTTTTCAACGGAAGATGACGATCAAGAGTATGGGAAATGTAGGCTCTGGTAGACCTTCACAGACACGTCGTCTGCTCATGAGCTAACCTAACCAAACGTCACTTTTTTTTCAAGATTGGCGAATCGGAGTGTCTATTATGATCACAACGATTGAAAAAAAACGGTGAATGAAGATGATGTATGACTGCACTCGATTGCACTTTACGGAATACGACAGAGCAAGAGAGACTGCATTACCGTGCAGAAAGCCGACAGCAGAAGAGCGTCGGGGCGCTGGCCGATGAGAGGCGAGCGAGAGGGTGGGGAAACGGGACCGCACAAAGAGTGGGGTTATTGGACGACTTAAAACTCCGATTCGCGCCAACGACTGTAACCTTCGACAGGTTGTCTCAGCCGTACACAGACGGGTAGATCGTGTAAACAACCCTTGGGCCCGGCGGTACTCACTTGAATATTACAGCACGTGATGAGGAGGACAGCTTTCCTGACCTCTTCTACTTCTAGTCCTGGGCCATCTGTTCCAGCACCATGTCCAAGAGAAACCGGGCCAGGGGCAGGACGCTCACCCTCAGCAGGGGACGGTCTCTAGAGACAGAAGGGGGAGAGAGAAGATAGAGATACATGTTGACTAGAAATGAGCGAGTGGGCGCCGTGGCAAAAGAAAAGGATGCACCTACCTGTGTGCTTCCACGAGAGTACCGAATGAGGTGACGTGACGAACGGAAGCATCGGCATAGTCCGGGTTGAACCGGACCCGCAACCTCACCAGGTGCTCAAGAACAAGCCCCTACATGAAGGAGGGAGAGAGAGACACGGAGATA
>NW_026267198.1:903169-912115 GCF_000697945.3 Frankliniella occidentalis
GCCACCACGTCGCACACCTCCCTGCCATCTCCCTGTACGCAGGTAAGGCCTCGCAGAGGTGCAGCTTGTCGACCAAGCCGAGGCACTTGGACAGCTCTCCCATGAACAGTGCTGGCAGCTGGTTCCAGTCTGGTTGCTGCAACACACGAGATCAATAAAGACCTGCTCGCCCCGAAACGACCATTCACGCAGGAGACAGAGAGAGAGAGGGGGGCATGTCAATTCATTACCATACTCGAACGTCTCACAATAGGCGTGTCCTTTGGGTGTCACACAATGAGATAGCACACACACCTCCTTGTAAGATACATTGCACCCTGCATTTTTGCATTGTACTTATGATCTTAATGATATAAAATGCTTTTTTGTTTCATGATCCCGCTTAAGAATATAATCGTTCGTTCCCATGAGACCAACCAAAAGGGGTACATTCTTAACAGCATTCGGCCACTTCAAGGACAGCATGCTCTCCTAGAAGTCCATCCGGTCATGCTACTAGGAGGCCACTTTCATGAAGCCAAGCGCCAGTTGCTTCAACTGTTTCAGACGACAATTTTTTGAAAAGCCTCCATGCCATCCTCTTCATGGTGTCTCTCCCATGTCAGAGCTGGAATACTTTTTTCAGGCTTATTTACACTTCTCTGTAAACCACTAATTTGCTGAGCAAGGCTTTTGAATGTACCTCCCGACCTGACTTTAACGAGTACTTTACCAAAGACACTTTATGATCCTCTATGTTTACGGACAGCCCACCAAAAAGGGTTCTACGTCTGCCCTCTCGTGGCTTCAGCCAACCCCCGTGAAAACTGCCCCGTGTACACCTCGTATACACTCCGTATACGGCTAGCAGTACACGTTACCAATAAATGTGGCCGAATAGATTCACTACCGAATTGTATACACACTAAAATCTTATGAACTTTTTTTTTCATAGTTACTGAGTTCTGTAAACATGCTTGGCTTACGCATTGTTTAATACGCGAGTATGCACAAATTTCTTCATACTGGCGCATTAAAAAATGCGTAAGCCAAACATGTTTACAGAACTCAGTAACTATGGTGAACTACGGTTCACAAGAGCTAGGATTCACAAAAGCTAGAGCCACAACAGGTAGAGTTCAAGAGCTTAGGCGTCGCAAGAGCTAGAGTCCACAAGAGCTAAAGTTCACAAGACCTCGAGGCAAATCTGCCGTTACCGTTGGCCGACTATACTCAGCGGTTCGCGCGGGAGCAAGTGCGTAGATCAAGGGGCTGTGTAGTTAAACCATGCGCATGCATGCATGGGTTGGTTGCGGCTTACTATGTAAGCTAAATTTGGTGTTTTGATGGCAGAAAATAATTGAGTGTCAAATTTTAACATATTTAGGATTTCGCATAGGGAAATTATGGGGGAATTAGAAGAGTTGGCAGGCACGCAAGCTTTGTATGGAAAATAAGAATATGGCGCTCAGATAAGACGAGTACTGGGCGTCTGCTAATTCATATTAGCTCAAACTCGCTCATTTTATCCTCTTGTTGAATCCTAAATATGTTAAAATTTGACACTCATCTATTTTCAGCCAACGAAACACCCAATTTTAGCTAAAATCGTATGCCTCAAGGAACCCATGCATGCACATCGTGTAACTACACAGACCCCACAGCCCGCAGCCACGCCCAGCACGCCAAATCCATGCACGCATGCGTGCGCACAGTTTAACTACACAGACCCTCGATCTTCGCACTCGCTCCCGCGTGAACCCAGCTGCTCAGTGCTGAAATACAACTTTCATTTTCTTGAAATAATTTTTGGAAGAAACAGAAACATTTAACTTCTTCAATAATTGCTTCAGCCTAAGTGCCTCAGCAGTTGCAACAGCTAACGCAACAAATTCAGCTTCCGTAATTGTAAAAGCTTCAAAGGTCTGCTTCCTCGTGCCCCACAGGACCCATGTTTCCATACACATCTAAGATAAAACCAAGAATGAGCTTCCTATTTTGAAGATTAGCATAATCGGAATCTGCAAACACTAGGATAGAATTACAATCGTTACTTTTAAACCATATTCCCCACTCAACAGTCCCATTTATGTATCTCAAAATTCTTTTAATTCCTTTCCATTGCTCTTCAGTAGCGTTGGTCTGGAATTATTCCCGAAAAGAAAGTAATTGAAATAGTTCTCATGTCGAAAAGAAAAAAACGTTAAGTGATGAATCATATCAGAGTTGTATCAGAAATGTATCAGGTTTGTTTTTCTTCCAAAAGATAAAGTTTCAAAGAGATTCTGTTTTAAAAACCAAAAAGATGTTGAGTTGTCGATGATGTTTCAAAAGAGAGCAACACTCCACTCAGCTCGGAAATAATTATGTGTTCTTGTAATGTGAGTAAAAAGATACTTGAGGTTTTGCGTTTTCATTTTCGATAAAAGGAAGTGTGAGGAATGAGGACAAAAATTTGTTTAAAATTATTACATCATTTTATTTATAAATATTTTACAAACATGTACACATAAAAAACACCAGAGAAAAAATTACAAGTATAACGATTTTAGTTTGTCAAGAACACTACAAAATGCGCACTTTCGATGATAGTCAATAAAATCGTGTTTGAAATCACACGGGTCAAATACTTTTTCAATTCTCATGAACTCCAACTGACCCTGCACAAAAATACAATCATCGGATTTATACAGTGCGTCCCAAAGCAAAGGAAAATTAGTTTTTAACTATGTCAAATGGCAGGTTTTTCTCCTTCAAAATCTCAGCGGCTGAGAGGACTAGCTGTTCGAAATACATTAACATGTAAGGATACCCTTCCTTTAACTTATTTACTTTAGATACAGTATAATGTTACCTTTCATTCGCAACAAAGAATTGAAAGTCTGAGTGACTAAGCAGATATTTTGTTCGCTGAAATCTACTCTCTCCATTTTAAGAACAAATCTATCGTTTGACATTTTCAAACAAGAAAGTTTTAAGCCGTGAATGGTAATGAAATCCCCCTCACATTTTCTGTTAAGCATTTTCACAACACCTCTCTGCACTTTTGGAGTCATCGAAGCAACAAGCTCCCGATAAGTTAACCGAACAAGTTTAGTTAACTTCTCCACACGGATGTGATAAATCACATTTTTCGACAGAACATCATACCCCAGCCATAGTTTCTTACTGCCAGACGCAGTCAAATTAATAGACTTCATACATACTTCCAGGGGTTGGATTCCCAATCCGCTGCAAGGGTTGTCCTCCACATCCATGGTGGCATCCTGCTTCACGGCGTCGTGCATAGCGACGTCCTCGGAACCCTGTAGCGTCGGTTTGATGTCGGCCATCGGTCGTGGATCCCGTGCCGGCGAGCTGATCAAAACGGCCCGGTCAGGGCCCTTCTCAGGTGTGGCCTGAGCCATGGGGACGAACGGCTGCATCGGCTCCAGTTGAACCAAGTTCGAGGTCATCTTGCATGACCCCGTGATGACGGGGTCGTCCAGCGCGGCGTCCATGCACTGGGCTTCTCGTGGCTCGTGGAAGGACAACATCTCCTCCAGGATGGAAATGTTGGGCAGCTAAACTCCACATTTTGTAGCCTTTCCGTCCATTGGGATATCCCAGCATAACAGATTGCTCAGCACGCCCCTCAAACTTTCCTGGGTTCAGCCTAGCAGCCAAGCTTGACACCCATAAATTCTGAGATGGCTGACATCTTTCCAGGTTAGTGGTTTGTCACTCCGAATCGAAATTCTTCCGGCCAAAAAATGTCAATTTCCCGTCCTTCACAAATTTGGTCATGATTAACCTCGTCGGCTTTCCAAGACTGGAAAGCCAAACCAAAATTTCCTTCGTCCTCGCCTTGAAACGCCTTGAAACGCCACGGCCATGCACTTGTTGGTGTCGGCCGCAGCACTCGGTGCCGTACGACGCCCCTCATTGAAGTCCGCGGTCATCATCAAGCAGGTGGTGGGGATGATTGGCTCCAAGGTGAGCCCATCAGGACGGAGACGATATTCCCAAACTTTACCAGGAATATACCCACTTGGCCGCAAACATCGTCTCCGTCAATTCCTCTACTCGCCCCTGTATCAAGTTGAGGGTGTTCAGCCCTCCGGACACAACATCCTCGCCTGTAAGCGAGCGTGAGATTACATTAACCGCTGCCTCGCGTTGGCTCGGAAACTGCATACTCGCCTGCAAGCGACGCATGGCGTCGTTGGTGTAAATCCCTCCCCTTCATACTTCGGCCAGCAGTCGCATATTGAGGACCTGTTCCCCCTCTGGTTTCAACTCCTGCGGCTTGAAATGCGCGACACGCACCTGCGGGGTGAAAGCCATCCATTCACCCCTAATCCTGTACGTAGGAGTTAGAAAATCGTCGCAGGGCACATGCTCTCCGTATGGGACCAACACTTTGCTAGACCGTGCTAAGAAGTAATTGTGACCCTGCTATACTGCCGGAATCTGCTGGTAACAACGCGTTTAGGATTTTAGCATTACAGGGACAGGCTTGCATTTGGTTGAGAATAATACATCTCCATAGACGATTCCCGAATAGCCGATCTCCCCTTGATGAGTTTAATCAATGGCTCCGGGTCTCGTCTAGAGAGAGCCAATTTAGTCAAAAGCAAATCCCTCCTAGCAAGGCACCGCTCATTGATTGCCCGCATCTGCAGGTCACTGGTTCGTTTCATCGAATTTAACTCCATCGCGCTTGCCTTCGTAGCGTAATAAGCCAAGGTGTCTACGTTCTGTGGCATCGTCTCGTCCATTTCGAACGCGAAACCGAACTCGCTTTGCTCTACGACAAATATCCGGCTAAACTCGGTAGTGTATCCCGTAGACCCACAGATTGAGAAAACCCTGCTCAGCTGGACCGTGAAAGTGCGCAGGCCATCCGCGACGAGTACATAGGTGAGGTTGTTAGCGAAGTGTGGCACCGTCGTGTAATTTGCCACACCCTGGTAGACAACATCATATCCGTTTTTCCGGCAATCGCCTTGAGGTTCCGCCTCCCACACAACCTCTCCTGCCTCAAACTGGATGCAATATTGCTTCGCGAACTCACAAGTGTCTCCCGTGCGCAGCTTGAGCATTTTTGATCCAGAATCAACAACAGTCCAGTAATCTGTGAGCCTAATGGTTACGCTGTCCATTACTAACACATCGTCATAGCTTAGTCCGTTTACGTTGATGCTGCCGCCTTTGCAGGAGGCACCAGCATCAACTGAGCCGACCACTGTCATGGAAGCAAAACGGTTTGAATTTGGTCTAATATCCACGATCAGCAACCCCGAATGAACCATTGAGCTTGCATATGCAGGTTCCTACACGCGTCCCTACCGAGCAGCTGGACGTCCTCAGTCAGGCCCCCCTTGACCTGCGCTGAGTGCCATCCTTGTCCGCAGTAAGTGATATGACGACTTACCTTGGCGTAGCACGTCCGCACGTGGACTCGCTCGAACTCCCGAGCCTGGAGGATCTGGACGTTCTTCCTCTTTGTGGAGCCGTCCTCGGATGGCGGCGGGCACGACCGCACAAAACCAAATCGAAAACACTTTTTACCGGAAGGTCATGTCCATACTTTTTTACATGAATTTCTCAGGGAAGAAATGTGAAATCAGTACAGTATAATTAAGGTCATCATTTTTATTATGTATCTTTTTCCTTCTCTTCCACAATTTCCTTGTCTGGACCATCTGACCAGGCCTTGCCCATCTCGATTATCATGAGCATCCATCTGGGCCGTGTGAGCCGTGTGCTTGGATCGTTCTCACGTAGTCCCGTGATCCTTCGAGGCCTCGACCACCCCATGCCTTGTCCCTCCCTCGATCCGGAATCCTGATCCCCATCAGGGGCAGGGGGAGGGGAGGGGGCAGAATCTGAAGCAGCGAAGTTAGAGCGGAGAATACGACTCCATCCAGGAGATGTCTCCGAATATGTAGTTCATCCATCTCTAGCCGAGGCCTCGACCACCCATGCCTTGTCCCTCCCCCGATTCGGAATCCTGATCCCCATCGGGGGCAGGGGGGGGGGGGGCAGGAGCAGAATCCCCGAAGAAAAAAGGAAAAATATACAATATATACAAATGTGCGAGTGCAGCACGACACGCCCCCAAAACACTACGGTGGGTCAGCACTGGCGGGACGAGCCCACCAGCAGAGCCGAACACTGACTTTAAGACGATGTCACAGTGTCGGTCTCCGACCAGACGCGTCGTTAGACTCGATCTGACCACTGGACTTCCCTCGCTGGGTCGTGGATGGACATTGAACTTTGTGCTAGACGGTTGTTTCGGAGCGCCACCAAGGCTCTGGCCGCCCTGTCGTCCATCTCGAGCTCCTCAATGGTGACACGGGACCGCTGGGGGGATTTGGGGCGGGGCGGCGTGGGTGGTGGTGCCGTTGGAGTTGACACACGACGGCAACACCGCCACAAGCACGACCCCACACGCCAACATCCACTGAAGACCTTGAAGCGGGACTCCAGGAACCAGCAGGCGCCGACGAACGCCACGAGACACAGGACGGACCAGATGATGTATTCAAACTTCCCGCCGCCAACCAGGGGCAGATTCTCCCAGTGAGAATCGCTGGGCAGCGGGGAAGGGGTGACGAGGATTAACGGCTCTAACGTCAGGTTGGTAGCCAACAGGGCCGCCACGTGCGCCTTCGGCACGAACAGCTCGACAGAAGACAGTTCGTCTCCTGCCCACGAAGTGTCCACTTGCATGGACTGGGCCGGGATGCACGAGGAGCGCGGGTGGATGATGGTTTCGTGTTTGGGCGACATATCTTGCGCCGCGCACTCGCACGGGAGCGCAACCTCATAACGACCAGAACTAATAGGATGTAAAATTCGAACCATTTGATCCATACAAATTAATTGAACAGCGTGGACAGGATTGAGAATGGAAAAAGCAGTACCATTTAAAAATTGAACCGTTGTTTCTTGAATATTTTTGCACGTCATCGGGCACTTTCTACTAATGCTAGGAATATTATTAATATGAAACAAATTATGCACACACCCGTCAATACTGGAGGGGGAGTGAAAGCGAGGCAAAAGATAGACCGACGAAGAACCGATGTGAAGCGGTTCCGAAAGGGCACGGAGCTGGGCCCCATCAGACGTCGAATGGGCCGATCGACAATCTGGCAAGTTAAATCGGAATTTAAAAACTGGAGGGGAGTGATGTCGAACGCTCTCCAGGTGGATCTGGCAGAGGTGACAGGGATTGACAAAGTAACTTTAATTAGTGAAGGTGAAATTTTGTGGCAAGCAGCAAAAGCGAAATCATAGTACTGGTCAATAGAGTTTAACAAATATTTTACATTGTGAGCCAGCAGATCAGGATAATTGTCTTTTAAAACTTGAGCCAATTGGGACTGAGAGACTGCCAGCTGACTAAGACGTCCGGTCCGACACGAAGCATACACGGACCGGATCGTCGCTAAATGGGTTTGAAAGAGATTGATTCGGGTATTCACGACAAGTTCAAGTAATGTGCGGGTATTTACATAATTTGCTATCTGGCGAGCTTCGAGGACGGTTTTTGCTAACTGTACAATAGTGTGATGAAATGAAAGCAATTCTTTGTGAACGGCGGCATTAGCCGCTTCAATCTTGACGGCGTTAATTTTAGTAATATTGATTAATTCGGCTTGTGAATGCCGTACAGCATTAAAGGCAGTGCCAAGCTTGTTAACAGAAGTAATGACTGAGTCCAGTTCTCTCTCCGTAGCGGTACCCTCTATCCACCGACGGAACTCACCAAGGAAAGGGAGGAGAGAACGGCGCGGCCTTAAAGGTACGGCGCCCTCGAAGTTCACCACATTACATAATTCTTTGAGAATGGCAGAAGCAGAACGGTCAAGTGAATCAAACAGGTCGCAATGCGTTAAAGATACAGGTAATATGGTCGACCAGTTGGCTGGATGAGAAGGCATTTCAATTACAGTGGTGTTTGGCAAGTTTACGGTGAATGAAACAGAAAAGTAGCTAGTCGCTACCAGATGGTCCGTAGCACTTATATGAACAGATTTTGTTTCCACGACGGGAGCTTCATCTCCAGATGCAGGTGGGTGGCCAACAAAGGCAGCCACCAGCATCAGCGTCGCGGCAAGTCGAGCAAAGGCCATATTGAAGCAAGTAAAAAGATAGTACTGCGCAAAAAAATCGCAGGGAAAAAGAGCAGAGTAACTGCAATCAAACGAGAAAAAAAAAAGTTAGGCCACACTCAACACACTGTACCGGAAGCCTAGAACCGACAGGCCGTACAACCTAACAAATAAAACCAGTGGTACCATCAACTAGAAAAATAACACACTCGCACACTCACACATGCACACATGTGCACACATACTCTCACACACACATACACACGCCTACCTGAACCACCTTAGTATAAACAAATGCGTCTCCAGAACACAGAGAATGTATGTAGAAATAAAAGACAAAAATACCACGCACCGAGCGTGAACAAGGAAAAAAGGAACGAAAAATAAACAGGAATCCCATGACCAAAATTAAAAACTAAAAGGCCTATTCTTTTCTATCTTTAAAGAGCTCTGGATGCTTTCCAATTTATTCATTAATCAACTCTGACGGTTACTAGCATCATTATTACATACTCACGAACATAACCAACCGACACGAAAGAGACAGAGAAAAGCATAATAGATCAGAAAGAGATAAGGGGAGAAACAGACAAAAAGAGAGCATAAAAGTTACTTGATTACTTATAAAAAGAAGAAATGTTATGAGGCCCGTCGACTGACCAGAAATAAAACTCCTAGCTTTCTGCGCAACTGCAAAGTACGTGCCACGGTACTGTTCAGTAGCCAACAATACAGTTAAACAAGCTAGGCCCGCTCTTCCGCCAAACCAAGTTGCCAGCTCCGCTTCGCTCCACCGGCAACTCGGTTCGGCAGGGAGCGGGCCCAGCTTGGCCTGCCGGCGGCGTTTGGGACGGGCCTT
>NW_026267198.1:913211-913441 GCF_000697945.3 Frankliniella occidentalis
TTTTTGGGCCACTTTCGTGAGAGAAACTCGTTTTAGCGCCTAAACGGTGAGAGATAGAGCCAAACGGACGAAATTTACGCCCAAAGGGCTCTACTTTGACGAGTTACCCCTTAGGAAACCATAAAAAAATATTTCTTTTACCACTTCTTGGACCCACCCCTATTTCTTTGTTACCCCCTCAGACCCACTCAGGGGTGGTTGCCAGGATTTGCACCAACCGTTTCGTTGAC
>NW_026267198.1:914552-917922 GCF_000697945.3 Frankliniella occidentalis
AGACTTAGCCGTGCGTGCAAAAGTTCGGACAGATTCTAAAATTTGGAGTTGACGGCGGAGAGGCACGTCGGGCAACAGAACAGATTGATTCATAAACGGCGTTTGAAAACGTTTGCCAAATACGATTTCATTCGGGGACAATTTGGTTGCAATTTGGGGTGAATTATTTAAATGAAATTCAACGTAAGGAACAAAAGTATGCCAAGCTCGCATACGCTTTACTTTGTTGTTTAACAAAAAATTTAAAACAGTGGACAAACGTTTGACGTTACTTTCCACTGCACCGACAGACCAGTGAGCACCGCTCGCAGCAAGTTGGAGATGAAAAGCGCAATTAGAAGCAAAATTTTGAAATTGTTCACTCTTAACTGCCGAACAAACATCGGAGTACAGAGTGAGGGGAACGCCAAAACGGGAGAAAAATGTGGTGAGTGGTGAACTAGCTCGTCAGCACCGGTAGTTTTGCACGGAAAAAGTGAACAATGATTTGAATACAAATCACACACCAGGAGGCAGTGAGTGAAGCCTGACTTTAGGGTATACACGTGACAATAATCAATCATTACATCGGTAAAGATGTCACGCGCACCACGGGGATGCAGAAGGGCAAATTTCATGTTTGTAGCCTTAAACTGACCACACAACACAGAAGATTTAATATATTGGTCAATGTCGGTGTACATATTTGGCCAAAAATACAATTTGCAAACGGAAATCTGTAGAAGTTTAATACCAGCGTGGCTGCTCAGATCGTGGAACACACGTAACACAACCGGAACAAGCATGCCCGGAACCGCAGTACGGGAAAATTTGGTATTGGTAACGAGAAGATAATTTTGTAATCTAAATTTTGGAATTTTACCAAAGTCTGTGTCAGGAGAGCAGACTCACCAAACAATGCCTGGAAATCACACTGGTACGAGACAAGTAGAGCATGGGCGTCATGCACCTCTTTTACTGACACACTGTCCTGTAACAGAATGAAAATAGCCGCAGAAAGCTTGGCCAAGTGCACCAGATACTCTTCTTTCAGAATTCCTTGAAGGCAGACAATGCAATAAAAAAGAATCCACGATCTCCTTTCAGAGGCTTTCCAGCCACTGCGTTTTAACAAGGACTGTGGAGGACGGGTTATTGATTTAGGGGGCTTTATTTCTAGTAATCGTTTATCAATTAAATCTATAATATCTTTCATTTGGGTCTCATGATGGTGGGCATCAAGATTCCAATACTTCTTCTTGCCGTCAGTATCCAGGAGTAAGTTCGTGTGTGAACGTACTGCTCCCAAAAGCAGGCAGTGCATGTAGTCGACAGGAGCATTTTTGGTAATATCAAAATAATTTAGTTTTGCTATTCTTGAAGGACCGTACACACCACGATGCTGCCTATCCTTCTTCTCTGGAAAATGCTGCTTTGTGAATGCTGTCCGTACATCCTCATCTGTGGATTCTAGTGTTCTTTTTGCAACACCAACTGTAATTAGATACTTCCTTATGTTACTTGTGTTGGTCCTGGACTTATCGTGGTAGCAATAAGTGCAACCCCAATTGGCAATGTGGCCTTGCATGTTGAGTAATTTAGCACGTGCAGGTGAATCAGCAACTGCACACATTGGAATTCCTTTGCTAATGACATGAACGCCGTTAAGAGACCATGAGAAACCTTCACCTGACAGTTTGTTTGCTTCCTCTACAAAAGGCTTCAGGTAAACATTTAAACTTGGTTCTCTAGGGCCTATATATGGTCCTCCTAAAATGATATATTTTCTTCTTACTTTATGAGGCAGCTCATTGATCATTTAGAAAATTGGCCATATTGATTTCCCTGAATGACCCATAGGTACACCATCAGTAAAAAAAAGTTAAAGGAAAATTTTTTAGGATCTAATAAAATGCAGCCTGGTTCACAATGATTTTTGTACATCGACCCGTCAAAAATGTCCTCTAAGTTAGATTCTATTTTTTTCTTTCTGTTCACTCGGTATTCCATCATTATCTGTCCCAAGTCCCAAGTCTGCTGGTCCCTGAAAAAGGTCCCGTAACTGGTCCCTGACTGATAAGGTAAAAAATAGTTAGCTGCCTTTGTAACTATTATTTCTTTCTTACAAAAGGGACATGTAACTTTTTTTCCTAAATTGTTACTTGGCTCCAAGTAAGCTTCGCAATCAGGACAGAAGACATGGTACTGTCGTTTCACCGGATTTTTTGATTCAGTACATTTAAACAGCCTGTATTTAGATAGTGGAATTTTTCGTTTGGGAAATATAGACTGAATTATTTCGAGTAAGTCTAACTGAGCAAGCCACGTAAGTCTGAGGCGCATTCCAGTAGCCAGAACCATCAAAACAACATCATCACACGTTACCCCAGTGCAATCACACAAAGTAAGCTTACGCTTATCAACAGGAGAAAATTTACTCGAAGTTTGCTCTGTCTCATCTGTATCGCTGACACTAACATCAACTACCGCACACCCATACCTTGAGCCTCTGGAGCGCGCCGCTGTGCTGGTTATTTCCCTCTGCCACTAAAACCACTTGAGTCCCAGCACTCAAACAACTTGGACTTGACAGAGAAGATCCGTCTCTTCCCAGTCCAGAAATCCCACCAAATTTCAGCTTACTATTTAAAATTTCCTCGCTTTGGAAGATCTTTCTTGGGCTAACAGGGGTTGTCTGGATGGCCGCGCCACTGCCCCCCGCCCCGCCCTGCACGTTCATCGCCTCGCTCCAGGACGTGGACTGCGATAAGTTATCCGCGGCCGCTGCAGCTTTCCAGCTTTCCGAAAATCACCTGAAAAAGTGATGCAGACGAAATATAAGTCGCACCTGCCGTGCGGTCTGCCTTGCCTACTAGCACAGGTCTCCAATATGCAGTGGACACCACGCATGTCCACGCAACGTCACATGTACTCACCGTATGGTCCGCCTTTGATCGTGGCGTCTCGGTTGACCCACTTCATGCCCATCACCGGCTTCTCCTTGGGCCAGTTGCCCCTGACCGCTGCCGTGAACCGGCGGTTGTCCCTGTCTTCCCGGCCCACTGATTCCGGAAAACACACCTGGCACGGCGTACCCTTTCCGAGTGGACCAGCGGCGGCCAGCCACCCCTGCGGCACCGGGAAGACGCCCTCCTCATCACACGAGACAATCCAATACTCCGGGTCAATCCTGCGTCAAAAGAAAAGTAGAATTACAACCAGTGATAAGGCGCGACCACTCTTGCACGCCTTGCACCTGGACGCATAGGCAAGGCAGCCATAATGCGCAGCGCAGGGGGGGGAGACTTAGCCGTGCGTGCAAAAGTTCGGACAGATTCTAAAATTTGGAGTTGACGGCGGAGAGGCACGTCGGGCAACAGAACAGATTGAT